>NW_027473498.1:206706-271599 GCF_050947335.1 Megachile rotundata | reverse complement strand
TCGATAATATAAGCATAATATGGCTAATAATATGAGTTAGATTGACAACAGTAAGAGTACTAAATATAGTAACTGTCATTCTATCGATCATATAAGCATAATATGGCTAATAATATGAGTTAGATTGATAAAAATAAGAGTAACAAGTATAGTAATTGTCGTCCTATCGATCACATAAGCATAATATGGCTAATAATATGAGTTAGATTGACAACAGTAAGAGTACTAAGTATAGTAATTGTCGTTCTATCGATCATATAAGCTTAATATTTCTAATAATATGAGTTAGATTGATAATAATAAGAGTAACAAGTATAGTTATTGTCGTTCTATCGATAATATAAGCATAATATGGCTAATAATATGAGTTAGATTGATAATAACAACAATAATAAGTATAGTAATTGTCCTTCTATCGATCATATAAGCATAATATGGCTAATAATATGAGTTAGATTGATAATAATGAGAGTAACAAGTATAGTAAGTGTCATTCAATCGATCATATAAGCATAATATGGCTAATAATATGAGTCAGATTGATAAAAGTAAGAGTAATATGTATAGTAATTGCCATTCTATCGATCATATAAGCATAATATGGCTAATAATATGAGTTAGATTGATAATAATGAGAGTAACAGGTTTAGAAATTGTCGTTCAATCGATCATATAAGCATAATATGGCTAATAATATGAGTTAGATTGATAATAATGAGAGTAACAAGTATAGAAATTGTCGTTCAATCGATCATATAAGCATAATATGGCTAATAATATGAGTTAGATTGATAAAAATAAGAGTAACAAGTATAGTAATTGTCGTCCTATCGATCATATAAGCATAATATGGCTTATAATATGAGTTAGATTGATAATAATAAGAGTAAGAAGTATAGTAATTGTCGTTCTATCGATCCTATAAGCATAATATGGCTAATAGTATGAGTTAGATTGATAACAATAAGAGTAACAAGTATAGTAATTGTCGTTCAATCGATCATATAAGCTTAATATTTCTAATAATATGAGTTAGATTGATAATAATAAGAGTAACAACTATAGTTATTGTCGCTCTATCGATAATATAAGCATAATATGGCTAAAAATATGAGTTAGATTGACAACAGTAAGAGTACTAAGTATAGTAACTGTCATTCTATCGATCATATAAGCATAATATGGCTAATAATATGAGTTAGATTGACAACAGTAAGAGTACTAAGTATAGTAACTGTCATTCTGTCGATCATATAAGCATAATATGGCTAATAATATGAGTTAGATTGATAATAATAACAGTAATAAGAATAGTAATTGTAATTCTATCGATCATATAAGCATAATATGGCTAATAATATGAGTTAGCTTGATAATAACAACAATAATAAGTATAGTAATTGTCGTTCTATCGATCATATAATCATAATTATGGCTAATAATATGAGTTAGATTGATAATAATAAGAGTAATAAGTATAGTAATTGTCGTTCTATCGATCATATAAGCTTAATAGTTCTAATAATATGAGTTAGATTGATAATAATAAGAGTAACAAGTATAGTTATTGTCGTTCTATCGATAATATAAGCATAATATGGCTAATAATATGAGTTAGATTGACAACAGTAAGAGTACTAAGTATAGTAACTGTCATTCTATCGATCATATAAGCATAATATGGCTAATAATATGAGTTAGATTGATAAAAATAAGAGTAACAAGTATAGTAATTGTCGTCCTATCGATCATATAAGCATAATATGGCTAATAATATGAGTTAGATTGATAATAATAAGAGTAAGAAGTATAGTAATTGTCGTTCTATCGATCATATAAGCTTAATATTTCTAATAATATGAGTTAGATTGATAATAATAAGAGTAACAAGTATAGTTATTGTCGTTCTATCGATAATATAAGCATAATATGGCTAATAATATGGGTTAGATTGATAATAATAAGAGTAACAAGTATAGTTATTGTCGTTCTATCGATAATATAAGCATAATATGGCTAATAATATGGGTTAGATTGACAACAGTAAGAGTACTTAGTATAGTAACTGTCATTCTGTCGATCATATAAGCATAATATGGCTAATAATATGAGTTAGATTGATAATAATAACAGTAATAAGAATAGTAATTGTCATTCTATCGATCATATAAGCATAATATGGCTAATAATATGAGTTAGATTGATAATAATAAGAGTAAGAAGTATAGTAATTGTCGTTCTATCGATCCTATAAGCATAATATGGCTAATAGTATGAGTTAGATTGATAACAATAAGAGTAACAAGTATAGTAATTGTCGTTCAATCGATCATATAAGCTTAATATTTCTAATAATATGAGTTAGATTGATAATAATATGAGTTAGATTGATAATAATATGAGTAACAAGTATAGTTATTGTCGTTCTATCGATAATATAAGCATAATATGGCTAATAATATGAGTTAGATTGACAACAGTAAGAGTACTAAGTATAGTAACTGTCATTCTGTCAATCATATAAGCATAATATGGCTAATAATATGAGTTAGATTGATAATAATAACAGTAATAAGAATAGTAATTGTCATTCTATCGATCATATAAGCATAATATGGCTAATAATATGAGTTAGATTGATAATAACAACAATAATAAGTATAGTGATTGTCGTTCTATCGATCATATAAGCATAATATGGCTAATAATATGAGTTAGATTGATAATAATGAGAGTAACAAGTATAGTAAGTGTCATTCAATCGATCATATAAGCATAATATGGCTAATAATATGAGTTAGATTGATAAAAATAAGAGCAACAAGTATAGTAATTGTCGTCCTATCGATCATATAAGCATAATATGGCTTATAATATGAGTTAGATTGATAATAATAAGAGTAAGAAGTATAGTAATTGTCGTTCTATCGATCCTATAAGCATAATATGGCTAATAGTATGAGTTAGATTGATAACAATAAGAGTAACAAATATAGTAATTGTGGTTCAATCGATCATATAAGCTTAATATTTCTAATAATATGAGTTAGATTGATAATAATAAGAGTAACAAGTATTGTTATTGTCGTTCAATCGATCATATAAGCATAATATGGCTAATAATATGAGTTAGATTGATAAAAATAAGAGTAACAAGTATAGTAATTGTCGTCCTATAGATCATATAAGCATAATATGGCTAATAATATGAGTTAGATTGATAACAATAAGAGTAACAAGTATAGTAATTGTCGTTCTATCGATCATATAAGCATAATATGGCTAATAATATGAGTTAGATTGATAATAATAAGAGTAATAAGTATAGTAATTGTCGTTCTATCGATCATATAAGCTTAATAGTTCTAATGATATGAGTTAGATTGATAATAATAAGAGTAACAAGTATAGTTATTGTCGTTCTATCGATAATATAAGCATAATATGGCTAATAATATGAGTTAGATTGACAACAGTAAGAGTACTAAGTATAGTAACTGTCATTCTATCGATCATATAAGCATAATATGGCTAATAATATGAGTTAGATTGACAACAGTAAGAGTACAAAGTATAGTAACTGTCATTCTGCCGATCATATAAGCATAATATGGCTAATAATATGAGTTAGATTGATAATAATAACAGTAATAAGAATAGTAATTGTCATTCTATCGATCATATAAGCATAATATGGCTAATAATATGAGTTAGATTGATAATAACAACAATAATAAGTATAGTAATTGTCGTTCTATCGATCATATAAGCTTAATATTTCTAATAATATGAGTTAGATTGATAATAATAAGAGTAACAAGTATAGTTATTGTCGTTCTATCGATAATATAAGCATAATATGGCTAATAATATGGGTTAGATTGGCAACAGTAAGAGTACTTAGTATAGTAACTGTCATTCTATCGATCATATAAGCATAATATGGCTAATAATATGAGTTAGATTGATAATAATAACAGTAGTAAGAATAGTAATTGTCATTCTATCGATCATATAAGCATAATATGGCTAATAATATGAGTTAGATTGATAATAACAACAATAATAAGTATAGTAATTGTCGTTCAATCGATCATATAAGCATAATATGGCTAATAATATGAGTTAGATTGATAAAAGTAAGAGTAATATGTATAGTAATTGCCATTCTATCGATGATATAAGCATAATATGGCTAATAATATGAGTTAGATTGATAATAATGAGAGTAACAGGTTTAGAAATTGTCGTTCAATCGATCATATAAGCATAATATGGCCAATAATATGAGTTAGATTGATATTAATAAGAGTAATAAGTATACTAATTGTCGTTCTATCGATCATATAAGCATAATATGGCTAATAATATGAGTTAGATTGATAAAAGTAAGAGTAATATGTATAGTAATTGCCATTCTATCGATCATATAAGCATAATATGGCTAATAATATGAGTTAGATTGACAACAGTAAGAGTACTAAGTATAGTAACTGTCATTCTGTCGATCATATAAGCATAATATGGCTAATAATATGAGTTAGATTGATAATAACAACAATAATAAGTATAGTAATTGTCGTTCTATCGATCATATAAGCATAATATGGCTAATAATATGAGTTAGATTGATAATAATGAGAGTAACAAGTATAGTAATTGTCATTCAATCGATCATATAAGCATAATATGGCTAATAATATGAGTTAGATTGATAATAATGAGAGTAACAAGTATAGTTATTGTCGTTCTATCGATAATATAAGCATAATATGGCTAATAATATGAGTGAGATTGACAACAGTAAGAGTACTAAGTATAGTAACTGTCATTCTATCGATCATATAAGCATAATATGGCTAATAATATGAGTTAGATTGACAACAGTAAGAGTACTAAGTATAGTAACTGTCATTCTGTCGATCATATAAGCATAATATGGCTAATAATATGAGTTAGATTGATAATAATAACAGTAATAAGAATAGTAATTGTCATTCTGTCGATCATATAAGCATAATATGGCTAATAATATGAGTTAGATTGATAAAAATAAGAGTAACAAGTATAGTAATTGTCGTCCTATCGATCATATAAGCATAATATGGCTTATAATATGAGTTAGATTGATAATAATAAGAGTAAGATGTATAGTAATTGTCGTTCTATCGATCCTATAAGCATAATATGGCTAATAGTATGAGTTAGATTGATAACAATAAGAGTAACAAGTATAGTAATTGTCGTTCAATCGATCATATAAGCTTAATATTTCTAATAATATGAGTTAGATTGATAATAATACGAGTAACAAGTATTGTTATTGTCGTTCAATCGATCATATAAGCATAATATGGCTAATAATATGAGTTAGATTGATAATAATAAGAGTAATAAGTATAGTAATTGTCGTTCTATCGATCATATAAGCTTAATAGTTCTAATAATATGAGTTAGATTGATAATAATAAGAGTAACAAGTATAGTTATTGTCGTTCTATCGATAATATAAGCATAATATGGCTAATAATATGAGTTAGATTGACAACAGTAAGAGTACTAAGTACAGTGACTGTCATTCTATCGATCATATAAGCATAATATGGCTAATAATATGATTTAGATTGATAATAATAACAGTAATAAGAATAGTAATTGTCATTCTATCGATCATATAAGCATAATATGGCTAATAATATGAGTTAGATTGATAATAACAACAATAATAAGTATAGTAATTGTCGTTCTATCGATCATATAATCATAATATGGCTAATAATATGAGTTAGATTGATAATAATAAGAGTAATAAGTATAGTAATTGTCGTTCTATCGATCATATGAGCTTAATATTTCTAATAATATGAGTTAGGTTAATAATAATAAGAGTAACAAGTATAGTTATTGTCGTTCAATCGATCATATAAGCATAATATGGCCAATAATATGAGTTAGATTGATAATAATAAGAGTAAGAAGTATAGTAATTGTCGTTCTATCGATCCTATAAGCATAATATGGCTAATAATATGAGTTAGATTGATAATAATAAGAGTAATAAGTATAGTAATTGTCGTTCTATCGATCATATAAGCTTAATAGTTCTAATAATATGAGTTAGATTGATAATAATAAGTGTAACAAGTATAGTTATTGTCGTTCTATCGATAATATAAGCATAATATGGCTAATAATATGAGTTAGATTGACAACAGTAAGAGTACTAAGTACAGTGACTGTCATTCTATCGATCATATAAGCATAATATGGCTAATAATATGATTTAGATTGATAATAATAACAGTAATAAGAATAGTAATTGTCATTCTATCGATCATATAAGCATAATATGGCTAATAATATGAGTTAGATTGATAATAACAACAATAATAATTATAGTAATTGTCGTTCTATCGATCATATAATCATAATATGGCTAATAATATGAGTTACATTGATAATAATAAGAGTAATAAGTATAGTAATTGTCGTTCTATCGATCATATAATCATAATATGGCTAATAATATGAGTTAGATTGATAATAATAAGAGTAATAAGTATAGTAATTGTCGTTCTATCGATCATATGAGCTTAATATTTCTAATAATATGAGTTAGGTTAATAATAATAAGAGTAACAAGTATAGTTATTGTCGTTCAATCGATCATATAAGCATAATATGGCCAATAATATGAGTTAGATTGATAATAATAAGAGTAAGAAGTATAGTAATTGTCGTTCTATCGATCCTATAAGCATAATATGGCTAATATTATGAGTTAGATTGATAACAATAAGAGTAACAAGTATAGTAATTGTCGTTCAATCGATCATATAAGCTTAATATTTCTAATAATATGAGTTAGATTGATAACAATAAGAGTAACAAGTATAGTAATTGTCGTTCTATCGATCATATAAGCATAATATGGCTAATAATATGAGTTAGATTGATAATAATAAGAGTAATAAGTATAGTAATTGTCGTTCTATCGATCATATAAGCTTAATAGTTCTAATAATATGAGTTAGATTGATAATAATAAGAGTAACAAGTATAGTAATTGTCGTTCTATCGATCATATAACCATAATATGGCTAATAATATGAGTTAGATTGATAATAATAAGAGTAATAAGTATAGTAATTGTCGTTCTATCGATCATATAAGCTTAATAGTTCTAATAATATGAGTTAGATTGATAATAATAAGAGTAACAAGTATAGTTATTGTCGTTCTATCGATAATATAAGCATAATATGGCTAATAATATGAGTTAGATTGACAACAGTAAGAGTACTAAGTATAGTAACTGTCATTCTATCGATCATATAAGCATAATATGGCTAATAATATGAGTTATATTGATAATAATAACAGTAATAAGAATAGTAATTGTCATTGTATCGATCATATAAGCATAATATGGCTAATAATATGAGTTAGATTGATAATAACAACAATAATAAGTATAGTCATTGTCGTTCTATCGATCATATAAGCTTAATATTTCTAATAATATGAGTTAGATTGATAATAATAAGAGTAACAAGTATAGTTATTGTCGTTCTATCGATAATATAAGCATAATATGGCTAATAATATGAGTTAGATTGATAATAATAAGAGTAACAAGTATAGTTATTGTCGTTCTATCGATAATATAAGCATAATATGGCTAATAATATGAGTTAGATTGACAACAGTAAGAGTACTTAGTATAGTAACTGTCATTCTGTCGATCATATAAGCATAATATGGCTAATAATATGAGTTAGATTGATAATAATAACAGTAATAAGAATAGTAATTGTCATTCTATCGATCATATAAGCATAATATGGCTAATAATATGAGTTAGATTGATAATAATAAGAGTAAGAAGTATAGTAATTGTCGTTCTATCGATCCTATAAGCATAATATGGCTAATAGTATGAGTTAGATTGATAACAATAAGAGTAACAAGTATAGTAATTGTCGTTCAATCGATCATATAAGCTTAATATTTCTAATAATATGAGTTAGATTGATAATAATATGAGTTAGATTGATAATAATATGAGTAACAAGTATAGTTATTGTCGTTCTATCGATAATATAAGCATAATATGGCTAATAATATGAGTTAGATTGACAACAGTAAGAGTACTAAGTATAGTAACTGTCATTCTGTCGATCATATAAGCATAATATGGCTAATAATATGAGTTAGATTGATAATAATAACAGTAATAAGAATAGTAATTGTCATTCTATCGATCATATAAGCATAATATGGCTAATAATATGAGTTAGATTGATAATAACAACAATAATAAGTATAGTGATTGTCGTTCTATCGATCATATAAGCATAATATGGCTAATAATATGAGTTAGATTGATAATAATGAGAGTAACAAGTATAGTAAGTGTCATTCAATCGATCATATAAGCATAATATGGCTAATAATATGAGTTAGATTGATAAAAATAAGAGCAACAAGTATAGTAATTGTCGTCCTATCGATCATATAAGCATAATATGGCTTATAATATGAGTTAGATTGATAATAATAAGAGTAAGAAGTATAGTAATTGTCGTTCTATCGATCCTATAAGCATAATATGGCTAATAGTATGAGTTAGATTGATAACAATAAGAGTAACAAATATAGTAATTGTGGTTCAATCGATCATATAAGCTTAATATTTCTAATAATATGAGTTAGATTGATAATAATAAGAGTAACAAGTATTGTTATTGTCGTTCAATCGATCATATAAGCATAATATGGCTAATAATATGAGTTAGATTGATAAAAATAAGAGTAACAAGTATAGTAATTGTCGTCCTATAGATCATATAAGCATAATATGGCTAATAATATGAGTTAGATTGATAACAATAAGAGTAACAAGTATAGTAATTGTCGTTCTATCGATCATATAAGCATAATATGGCTAATAATATGAGTTAGATTGATAATAATAAGAGTAATAAGTATAGTAATTGTCGTTCTATCGATCATATAAGCTTAATAGTTCTAATGATATGAGTTAGATTGATAATAATAAGAGTAACAAGTATAGTTATTGTCGTTCTATCGATAATATAAGCATAATATGGCTAATAATATGAGTTAGATTGACAACAGTAAGAGTACTAAGTATAGTAACTGTCATTCTATCGATCATATAAGCATAATATGGCTAATAATATGAGTTAGATTGACAACAGTAAGAGTACTAAGTATAGTAACTGTCATTCTGTCGATCATATAAGCATAATATGGCTAATAATATGAGTTAGATTGATAATAATAACAGTAATAAGAATAGTAATTGTCATTCTATCGATCATATAAGCATAATATGGCTAATAATATGAGTTAGATTGATAATAACAACAATAATAAGTATAGTAATTGTCGTTCTATCGATCATATAAGCTTAATATTTCTAATAATATGAGTTAGATTGATAATAATAAGAGTAACAAGTATAGTTATTGTCGTTCTATCGATAATATAAGCATAATATGGCTAATAATATGGGTTAGATTGGCAACAGTAAGAGTACTTAGTATAGTAACTGTCATTCTATCGATCATATAAGCATAATATGGCTAATAATATGAGTTAGATTGATAATAATAACAGTAGTAAGAATAGTAATTGTCATTCTATCGATCATATAAGCATAATATGGCTAATAATATGAGTTAGATTGATAATAACAACAATAATAAGTATAGTAATTGTCGTTCAATCGATCATATAAGCATAATATGGCTAATAATATGAGTTAGATTGATAAAAGTAAGAGTAATATGTATAGTAATTGCCATTCTATCGATGATATAAGCATAATATGGCTAATAATATGAGTTAGATTGATAATAATGAGAGTAACAGGTTTAGAAATTGTCGTTCAATCGATCATATAAGCATAATATGGCCAATAATATGAGTTAGATTGATATTAATAAGAGTAATAAGTATACTAATTGTCGTTCTATCGATCATATAAGCATAATATGGCTAATAATATGAGTTAGATTGATAAAAGTAAGAGTAATATGTATAGTAATTGCCATTCTATCGATAATATAAGCATAATATGGCTAATAATATGAGTTAGATTGACAACAGTAAGAGTACTAAGTATAGTAACTGTCATTCTGTCGATCATATAAGCATAATATGGCTAATAATATGAGTTAGATTGATAATAATAACAGTAATAAGAATAGTAATTGTCATTCTATCGATCATATAAGCATAATATGGCTAATAATATGAGTTAGATTGATAATAACAACAATAATAAGTATAGTGATTGTCGTTCTATCGATCATGTAAGCATAATATGGCTAATAATATGAGTTAGATTGATAATAATGAGAGTAACAAGTATAGTAAGTGTCATTCAATCGATCATATAAGCATAATATGGCTAATAATATGAGTTAGATTGATAAAAGTAAGAGTAATATGTATAGTAATTGGCATTCTATCGATCATATAAGCATAATATGGCTAATAATATGAGTTAGATTAATAATAATGAGAGTAACAGGTTTAGAAATTGTCGTTCAATCGATCATATAAGCATAATATGGCTAATAATATGAGTTAGATTGATAATAATGAGAGTAACAAGTATAGAAATTGTCGTTCAATCGATCATATAAGCATAATATGGCTAATAATATGAGTTAGATTGATAAAAATAAGAGTAACAAGTATAGTAATTGTCGTCCTATCGATCATATAAGCATAATATGGCTTATAATATGAGTTAGATTGATAATAATAAGAGTAAGAAGTATAGTAATTGTCGTTCTATCGATCCTATAAGCATAATATGGCTAATAGTATGAGTTAGATTGATAACAATAAGAGTAACAAATATAGTAATTGTCGTTCAATCGATCATATAAGCTTAATATTTCTAATAATATGAGTTAGATTGATAATAATAAGAGTAACAAGTATTGTTATTGTCGTTCAATCGATCATATAAGCATAATATGGCTAATAATATGAGTTAGATTGATAAAAATAAGAGTAACAAGTATAGTAATTGTCGTCCTATAGATCATATAAGCATAATATGGCTAATAATATGAGTTAGATTGATAATAATAAGAGTAAGAAGTATAGTAATTGTGGTTCTATCGATCCTATAAGCATAATATGGCTAATAGTATGAGTTAGATTGATAACAATAAGAGTAACAAGTATAGTAATTGTCGTTCAATCGATCATATAAGCTTAATATTTCTAATAATATGAGTTAGATTGATAACAATAAGAGTAACAAGTATAGTAATTGTCGTTCTATCGATCATATAAGCATAATATAGCTAATAATATGAGTTAGATTGATAATAATAAGAGTAATAAGTATAGTAATTGTCGTTCTATCGATCATATAAGCTTAATAGTTCTAATGATATGAGTTAGATTGATAATAATAAGAGTAACAAGTATAGTTATTGTCATTCTATCGATAATATAAGCATAATATGGCTAATAATATGAGTTAGATTGACAACAGTAAGAGTACTAAGTATAGTAACTGTCATTCTATCGATCATATAAGCATAATATGGCTAATAATATGAGTTAGATTGACAACAGTAAGAGTACTAAGTATAGTAACTGTCATTCTGTCGATCATATAAGCATAATATGGCTAATAATATGAGTTAGATTGATAATAATAACAGTAATAAGAATAGTAATTGTCATTCTATCGATCATATAAGCATAATATGGCTAATAATATGAGTTAGATTGATAATAACAACAATAATAAGTATAGTAATTGTCGTTCTATCGATCATATAAGCTTAATATTTCTAATAATATGAGTTAGATTGATAATAATAAGAGTAACAAGTATAGTTATTGTCGTTCTATCGATAATATAAGCATAATATGGCTAATAATATGAGTTAGATTGATAATAATGAGAGTAACAAGTATAGTAAGTGTCATTCAATCGATCATATAAGCATAATATGGCTAATAATATGAGTTAGATTGATAAAAGTAAGAGTAATATGTATAGTAATTGGCATTCTATCGATCATATAAGCATAATATGGCTAATAATATGAGTTAGATTGATAAAAGTAAGAGTAATATGTATAGTAATTGCCATTCTATCGATGATATAAGCATAATATGGCTAATAATATGAGTTAGATTGATAATAATGAGAGTAACAGGTTTAGAAATTGTCGTTCAATCGATCATATAAGCATAATATGGCCAATAATATGAGTTAGATTGATATTAATAAGAGTAATAAGTATACTAATTGTCGTTCTATCGATCATATAAGCATAATATGGCTAATAATATGAGTTAGATTGATAAAAGTAAGAGTAATATGTATAGTAATTGCCATTCTATCGATAATATAAGCATAATATGGCTAATAATATGAGTTAGATTGACAACAGTAAGAGTACTAAGTATAGTAACTGTCATTCTGTCGATCATATAAGCATAATATGGCTAATAATATGAGTTAGATTGATAATAATAACAGTAATAAGAATAGTAATTGTCATTCTATCGATCATATAAGCATAATATGGCTAATAATATGAGTTAGATTGATAATAACAACAATAATAAGTATAGTGATTGTCGTTCTATCGATCATGTAAGCATAATATGGCTAATAATATGAGTTAGATTGATAATAATGAGAGTAACAAGTATAGTAAGTGTCATTCAATCGATCATATAAGCATAATATGGCTAATAATATGAGTTAGATTGATAAAAGTAAGAGTAATATGTATAGTAATTGGCATTCTATCGATCATATAAGCATAATATGGCTAATAATATGAGTTAGATTAATAATAATGAGAGTAACAGGTTTAGAAATTGTCGTTCAATCGATCATATAAGCATAATATGGCTAATAATATGAGTTAGATTGATAATAATGAGAGTAACAAGTATAGAAATTGTCGTTCAATCGATCATATAAGCATAATATGGCTAATAATATGAGTTAGATTGATAAAAATAAGAGTAACAAGTATAGTAATTGTCGTCCTATCGATCATATAAGCATAATATGGCTTATAATATGAGTTAGATTGATAATAATAAGAGTAAGAAGTATAGTAATTGTCGTTCTATCGATCCTATAAGCATAATATGGCTAATAGTATGAGTTAGATTGATAACAATAAGAGTAACAAATATAGTAATTGTCGTTCAATCGATCATATAAGCTTAATATTTCTAATAATATGAGTTAGATTGATAATAATAAGAGTAACAAGTATTGTTATTGTCGTTCAATCGATCATATAAGCATAATATGGCTAATAATATGAGTTAGATTGATAAAAATAAGAGTAACAAGTATAGTAATTGTCGTCCTATAGATCATATAAGCATAATATGGCTAATAATATGAGTTAGATTGATAATAATAAGAGTAAGAAGTATAGTAATTGTGGTTCTATCGATCCTATAAGCATAATATGGCTAATAGTATGAGTTAGATTGATAACAATAAGAGTAACAAGTATAGTAATTGTCGTTCAATCGATCATATAAGCTTAATATTTCTAATAATATGAGTTAGATTGATAACAATAAGAGTAACAAGTATAGTAATTGTCGTTCTATCGATCATATAAGCATAATATAGCTAATAATATGAGTTAGATTGATAATAATAAGAGTAATAAGTATAGTAATTGTCGTTCTATCGATCATATAAGCTTAATAGTTCTAATGATATGAGTTAGATTGATAATAATAAGAGTAACAAGTATAGTTATTGTCATTCTATCGATAATATAAGCATAATATGGCTAATAATATGAGTTAGATTGACAACAGTAAGAGTACTAAGTATAGTAACTGTCATTCTATCGATCATATAAGCATAATATGGCTAATAATATGAGTTAGATTGACAACAGTAAGAGTACTAAGTATAGTAACTGTCATTCTGTCGATCATATAAGCATAATATGGCTAATAATATGAGTTAGATTGATAATAATAACAGTAATAAGAATAGTAATTGTCATTCTATCGATCATATAAGCATAATATGGCTAATAATATGAGTTAGATTGATAATAACAACAATAATAAGTATAGTAATTGTCGTTCTATCGATCATATAAGCTTAATATTTCTAATAATATGAGTTAGATTGATAATAATAAGAGTAACAAGTATAGTTATTGTCGTTCTATCGATAATATAAGCATAATATGGCTAATAATATGAGTTAGATTGACAACAGTAAGAGTACTAAGTATAGTAACTGTCATTCTATCGATCATATAAGCATAATATGGCTAATAATATGAGTTAGATTGATAAAAATAAGAGTAACAAGTATAGTAATTGTCGTCCTATCGATCACATAAGCATAATATGGCTAATAATATGAGTTAGATTGACAACAGTAAGAGTACTAAGTATAGTAATTGTCGTTCTATCGATCATATAAGCTTAATATTTCTAATAATATGAGTTAGATTGATAATAATAAGAGTAACAAGTATAGTTATTGTCGTTCTATCGATAATATAAGCATAATATGGCTAATAATATGAGTTAGATTGATAATAACAACAATAATAAGTATAGTAATTGTCCTTCTATCGATCATATAAGCATAATATGGCTAATAATATGAGTTAGATTGATAATAATGAGAGTAACAAGTATAGTAAGTGTCATTCAATCGATCATATAAGCATAATATGGCTAATAATATGAGTCAGATTGATAAAAGTAAGAGTAATATGTATAGTAATTGCCATTCTATCGATCATATAAGCATAATATGGCTAATAATATGAGTTAGATTGATAATAATGAGAGTAACAGGTTTAGAAATTGTCGTTCAATCGATCATATAAGCATAATATGGCTAATAATATGAGTTAGATTGATAATAATGAGAGTAACAAGTATAGAAATTGTCGTTCAATCGATCATATAAGCATAATATGGCTAATAATATGAGTTAGATTGATAAAAATAAGAGTAACAAGTATAGTAATTGTCGTCCTATCGATCATATAAGCATAATATGGCTTATAATATGAGTTAGATTGATAATAATAAGAGTAAGAAGTATAGTAATTGTCGTTCTATCGATCCTATAAGCATAATATGGCTAATAGTATGAGTTAGATTGATAACAATAAGAGTAACAAGTATAGTAATTGTCGTTCAATCGATCATATAAGCTTAATATTTCTAATAATATGAGTTAGATTGATAATAATAAGAGTAACAACTATAGTTATTGTCGCTCTATCGATAATATAAGCATAATATGGCTAAAAATATGAGTTAGATTGACAACAGTAAGAGTACTAAGTATAGTAACTGTCATTCTATCGATCATATAAGCATAATATGGCTAATAATATGAGTTAGATTGACAACAGTAAGAGTACTAAGTATAGTAACTGTCATTCTGTCGATCATATAAGCATAATATGGCTAATAATATGAGTTAGATTGATAATAATAACAGTAATAAGAATAGTAATTGTAATTCTATCGATCATATAAGCATAATATGGCTAATAATATGAGTTAGCTTGATAATAACAACAATAATAAGTATAGTAATTGTCGTTCTATCGATCATATAATCATAATATGGCTAATAATATGAGTTAGATTGATAATAATAAGAGTAATAAGTATAGTAATTGTCGTTCTATCGATCATATAAGCTTAATAGTTCTAATAATATGAGTTAGATTGATAATAATAAGAGTAACAAGTATAGTTATTGTCGTTCTATCGATAATATAAGCATAATATGGCTAATAATATGAGTTAGATTGACAACAGTAAGAGTACTAAGTATAGTAACTGTCATTCTATCGATCATATAAGCATAATATGGCTAATAATATGAGTTAGATTGATAAAAATAAGAGTAACAAGTATAGTAATTGTCGTCCTATCGATCACATAAGCATAATATGGCTAATAATATGAGTTAGATTGACAACAGTAAGAGTACTAAGTACAGTGACTGTCATTCTATCGATCATATAAGCATAATATGGCTAATAATATGATTTAGATTGATAATAATAACAGTAATAAGAATAGTAATTGTCATTCTATCGATCATATAAGCATAATATGGCTAATAATATGAGTTAGATTGATAATAACAACAATAATAAGTATAGTAATTGTCGTTCTATCGATCATATAATCATAATATGGCTAATAATATGAGTTAGATTGATAATAATAAGAGTAATAAGTATAGTAATTGTCGTTCTATCGATCATATGAGCTTAATATTTCTAATAATATGAGTTAGGTTAATAATAATAAGAGTAACAAGTATAGTTATTGTCGTTCAATCGATCATATAAGCATAATATGGCCAATAATATGAGTTAGATTGATAATAATAAGAGTAAGAAGTATAGTAATTGTCGTTCTATCGATCCTATAAGCATAATATGGCTAATAATATGAGTTAGATTGATAATAATAAGAGTAATAAGTATAGTAATTGTCGTTCTATCGATCAAATAAGCTTAATAGTTCTAATAATATGAGTTAGATTGATAATAATAAGAGTAACAAGTATAGTTATTGTCGTTCTATCGATAATATAAGCATAATATGGCTAATAATATGAGTTAGATTGACAACAGTAAGAGTACTAAGTACAGTGACTGTCATTCTATCGATCATATAAGCATAATATGGCTAATAATATGATTTAGATTGATAATAATAACAGTAATAAGAATAGTAATTGTCATTCTATCGATCATATAAGCATAATATGGCTAATAATATGAGTTAGATTGATAATAACAACAATAATAAGTATAGTAATTGTCGTTCTATCGATCATATAATCATAATATGGCTAATAATATGAGTTAGATTGATAATAATAAGAGTAATAAGTATAGTAATTGTCGTTCTATCGATCATATAATCATAATATGGCTAATAATATGAGTTAGATTGATAATAATAAGAGTAATAAGTATAGTAATTGTCGTTCTATCGATCATATGAGCTTAATATTTCTAATAATATGAGTTAGGTTAATAATAATAAGAGTAACAAGTATAGTTATTGTCGTTCAATCGATCATATAAGCATAATATGGCCAATAATATGAGTTAGATTGATAATAATAACAGTAAGAAGTATAGTAATTGTCGTTCTATCGATCCTATAAGCATAATATGGCTAATATTATGAGTTAGATTGATAACAATAAGAGTAACAAGTATAGTAATTGTCGTTCAATCGATCATATAAGCTTAATATTTCTAATAATATGAGTTAGATTGATAACAATAAGAGTAACAAGTATAGTAATTGTCGTTCTATCGATCATATAAGCATAATATGGCTAATAATATGAGTTAGATTGATAATAATAAGAGTAATAAGTATAGTAATTGTCGTTCTATCGATCATATAAGCTTAATAGTTCTAATAATATGAGTTAGATTGATAATAATAAGAGTAACAAGTATAGTAATTGTCGTTCTATCGATCATATAAGCATAATATGGCTAATAATATGAGTTAGATTGATAATAATAAGAGTAATAAGTATAGTAATTGTCGTTCTATCGATCATATAAGCTTAATAGTTCTAATAATATGAGTTAGATTGATAATAATAAGAGTAACAAGTATAGTTATTGTCGTTCTATCGATAATATAAGCATAATATGGCTAATAATATGAGTTAGATTGACAACAGTAAGAGTACTAAGTATAGTAACTGTCATTCTATCGATCATATAAGCATAATATGGCTAATAATATGAGTTATATTGATAATAATAACAGTAATAAGAATAGTAATTGTCATTGTATCGATCATATAAGCATAATATGGCTAATAATATGAGTTAGATTGATAATAACAACAATAATAAGTATAGTCATTGTCGTTCTATCGATCATATAAGCTTAATATTTCTAATAATATGAGTTAGATTGATAATAATAAGAGTAACAAGTATAGTTATTGTCGTTCTATCGATAATATAAGCATAATATGGCTAATAATATGAGTTAGATTGATAATAATAAGAGTAACAAGTATAGTTATTGTCGTTCTATCGATAATATAAGCATAATATGGCTAATAATATGAGTTAGATTGACAACAGTAAGAGTACTTAGTATAGTAACTGTCATTCTGTCGATCATATAAGCATAATATGGCTAATAATATGAGTTAGATTGATAATAATAACAGTAATAAGAATAGTAATTGTCATTCTATCGATCATATAAGCATAATATGGCTAATAATATGAGTTAGATTGATAATAATAAGAGTAAGAAGTATAGTAATTGTCGTTCTATCGATCCTATAAGCATAATATGGCTAATAGTATGAGTTAGATTGATAACAATAAGAGTAACAAGTATAGTCGATCATATAAGCTTAATATTTCTAATAATATGAGTTAGATTGATAATAATATGAGTTAGATTGATAATAATATGAGTAACAAGTATAGTTATTGTCGTTCTATCGATAATATAAGCATAATATGGCTAATAATATGAGTTAGATGACAACAGTAAGAGTACTAAGTATAGTAACTGTCATTCTGTCGATCATATAAGCATAATATGGCTAATAATATGAAGTTAGATTGATAATAATAACAGTAATAAGAATAGTAATTGTCCATTCTATCGATCATATAAGCATAATATGGCTAATAATATGAGTTAGATTGATAATAACAACAATAATAAGTATAGTGATTGTCGTTCTATCGATCATATAAGCATAATATGGCTAATAATATGAGTTAGATTGATAATAATGAGAGTAACAAGTATTAGTAAGTGTCCATTCAATCGATCATATATAAGCATAATATGTGTAATAATATGAGTTAGATTGATAAAAATAAGAGCAACAAGTATAGTAATTGTCGTCCTATCGATCATATAAGCATAATATGGCTTATAATATGAGTTAGATTGATAATAATAAGAGTAAGAAGTATAGTAATTGTCGTTCTAATCGATCCCTATAAGCATAATATGGCTAAATAGTATGAGTTAGATTGATAACAATAAGAGTAACAAATATAGTAATTGTGGTTCAATCGATCATATAAGCTTAATATTTCTAATAATATGAGTTAGATTGATAATAATAAGAGTAACAAGTATTGTTATTGTCGTTCAATCGATCATATAAGCATAATATGGCTAATAATATGAGTTAGATTGATAAAAATAAGAGTAAACAAGTATAGTAATTGTCGTCCTATAGATCATATAAGCATAATATGGCTAATAATATGAGTTAGATTGATAACAATAAGAGTAACAAGTATAGTAATTGTCGTTCTATCGATCATATAAGCATAATATGGCTATAATATGAGTTAGATTGATAATAATAAGAGTAAATAAGTATAGTAATTGTCGTTCTATCGATCATATAAGCTTAATAGTTCTAATGATATGAGTTAGATTGATAATAATAAGAGTAACAAGTATAGTTATTGTCGTTCTATCGATAATATAAGCATAATATGGCTAATAATATGAGTTAGATTGACAACAGTAAGAGTACTAAGTATAGTAAACTGTCATTCTATCGATCATATAAGCATAATATGGCTAACTAATATGAGTTAGATTGACAACAGTGAGAGTACTAAGTATAGTAACTGTCATTCTGTCGATCATATAAGCATAATATGGCTAATAATATGAGTTAGATTGATAATAATAACAGTAATAAGAATAGTAATTGTCATTCTATCGATCATATAAGCATAATATGGACTAATAATATGAGTTAGATTTGATAATAACAACAATAATAAGTATAGTAATTGTCGTTCTATCGATCATATAAGCTTAATATTTCTAATAATTATGAGTTAGATTGATAATAATAAGAGTAACAAGTATAGTTATTGTCGTTCTATCGATAATATAAGCATAATATGGCTAATAATATGGGTTAGATTGGCAACAGTAAGAGTACTTAGTATAGTAACTGTCATTCTATCGATCATATAAGCATAATATGGCTAATAATATGAGTTAGATTGATAAGTAATAACAGTAGTAAGAATAGAATTGTCATTCTATCGATCATATAAGCATAATATGGCTAATAATATGAGTTAGATTGATAATAACAACAATAATAAGTATAGTAATTGTCGTTCAATCGATCATATAAGCATAATATGGCTAATAATATGAGTTGGATTGATAAAAGTAAGAGTAATATGTATAGTAATTGCCATTCTATCGATGATATAAGCATAATATGGCTAATAATATGAGTTAGATTGATAATAATGAGAGTAACAGGTTTAGAAATTGTCGTTCAATCGATCATATAAGCATAATATGGCCAATAATATGAGTTAGATTGATATTAATAAGAGTAATAAGTATACTAATTGTCGTTCTATCGATCATATAAGCATAATATGGCTAATAATATGAGTTAGATTGATAAAAGTAAGAGTAATATGTATAGTAATTGCCATTCTATCGATAATATAAGCATAATATGGCTAATAATATGAGTTAGATTGACAACAGTAAGAGTACTAAGTATAGTAACTGTCATTCTGTCGATCATATAAGCATAATATGGCTAATAATATGAGTTAGATTGATAATAATAACAGTAATAAGAATAGTAATTGTCATTCTATCGATCATATAAGCATAATATGGCTAATAATATGAGTTAGATTGATAATAACAACAATAATAAGTATAGTGATTGTCGTTCTATCGATCATGTAAGCATAATATGGCTAATAATATGAGTTAGATTGATAATAATGAGAGTAACAAGTATAGTAAGTGTCATTCAATCGATCATATAAGCATAATATGGCTAATAATATGAGTTAGATTGATAAAAGTAAGAGTAATATGTATAGTAATTGGCATTCTATCGATCATATAAGCATAATATGGCTAATAATATGAGTTAGATTAATAATAATGAGAGTAACAGGTTTAGAAATTGTCGTTCAATCGATCATATAAGCATAATATGGCTAATAATATGAGTTAGATTGATAATAATGAGAGTAACAAGTATAGAAATTGTCGTTCAATCGATCATATAAGCATAATATGGCTAATAATATGAGTTAGATTGATAAAAATAAGAGTAACAAGTATAGTAATTGTCGTCCTATCGATCATATAAGCATAATATGGCTTATAATATGAGTTAGATTGATAATAATAAGAGTAAGAAGTATAGTAATTGTCGTTCTATCGATCCTATAAGCATAATATGGCTAATAGTATGAGTTAGATTGATAACAATAAGAGTAACAAATATAGTAATTGTCGTTCAATCGATCATATAAGCTTAATATTTCTAATAATATGAGTTAGATTGATAATAATAAGAGTAACAAGTATTGTTATTGTCGTTCAATCGATCATATAAGCATAATATGGCTAATAATATGAGTTAGATTGATAAAAATAAGAGTAACAAGTATAGTAATTGTCGTCCTATAGATCATATAAGCATAATATGGCTAATAATATGAGTTAGATTGATAATAATAAGAGTAAGAAGTATAGTAATTGTGGTTCTATCGATCCTATAAGCATAATATGGCTAATAGTATGAGTTAGATTGATAACAATAAGAGTAACAAGTATAGTAATTGTCGTTCAATCGATCATATAAGCTTAATATTTCTAATAATATGAGTTAGATTGATAACAATAAGAGTAACAAGTATAGTAATTGTCGTTCTATCGATCATATAAGCATAATATAGCTAATAATATGAGTTAGATTGATAATAATAAGAGTAATAAGTATAGTAATTGTCGTTCTATCGATCATATAAGCTTAATAGTTCTAATGATATGAGTTAGATTGATAATAATAAGAGTAACAAGTATAGTTATTGTCATTCTATCGATAATATAAGCATAATATGGCTAATAATATGAGTTAGATTGACAACAGTAAGAGTACTAAGTATAGTAACTGTCATTCTATCGATCATATAAGCATAATATGGCTAATAATATGAGTTAGATTGACAACAGTAGGAGTACTAAGTATAGTAACTGTCATTCTGTCGATCATATAAGCATAATATGGCTAATAATATGAGTTAGATTGATAATAATAACAGTAATAAGAATAGTAATTGTCATTCTATCGATCATATAAGCATAATATGGCTAATAATATGAGTTAGATTGATAATAACAACAATAATAAGTATAGTAATTGTCGTTCTATCGATCATATAAGCTTAATATTTCTAATAATATGAGTTAGATTGATAATAATAAGAGTAACAAGTATAGTTATTGTCGTTCTATCGATAATATAAGCATAATATGGCTAATAATATGAGTTAGATTGACAACAGTAAGAGTACTAAATATAGTAACTGTCATTCTATCGATCATATAAGCATAATATGGCTAATAATATGAGTTAGATTGATAAAAATAAGAGTAACAAGTATAGTAATTCTCGTCCTATCGATCACATAAGCATAATATGGCTAATAATATGAGTTAGATTGACAACAGTAAGAGTACTAAGTATAGTAATTGTCGTTCTATCGATCATATAAGCTTAATATTTCTAATAATATGAGTTAGATTGATAATAATAAGAGTAACAAGTATAGTTATTGTCGTTCTATCGATAATATAAGCATAATATGGCTAATAATATGAGTTAGATTGATAATAACAACAATAATAAGTATAGTAATTGTCCTTCTATCGATCATATAAGCATAATATGGCTAATAATATGAGTTAGATTGATAATAATGAGAGTAACAAGTATAGTAAGTGTCATTCAATCGATCATATGAGCATAATATGGCTAATAATATGAGTCAGATTGATAAAAGTAAGAGTAATATGTATAGTAATTGCCATTCTATCGATCATATAAGCATAATATGGCTAATAATATGAGTTAGATTGATAATAATGAGAGTAACAGGTTTAGAAATTGTCGTTCAATCGATCATATAAGCATAATATGGCTAATAATATGAGTTAGATTGATAATAATGAGAGTAACAAGTATAGAAATTGTCGTTCAATCGATCATATAAGCATAATATGGCTAATAATATGAGTTAGATTGATAAAAATAAGAGTAACAAGTATAGTAATTGTCGTCCTATCGATCATATAAGCATAATATGGCTTATAATATGAGTTAGATTGATAATAATAAGAGTAAGAAGTATAGTAATTGTCGTTCTATCGATCCTATAAGCATAATATGGCTAATAGTATGAGTTAGATTGATAACAATAAGAGTAACAAGTATAGTAATTGTCGTTCAATCGATCATATAAGCTTAATATTTCTAATAATATGAGTTAGATTGATAATAATAAGAGTAACAACTATAGTTATTGTCGCTCTATCGATAATATAAGCATAATATGGCTAAAAATATGAGTTAGATTGACAACAGTAAGAGTACTAAGTATAGTAACTGTCATTCTATCGATCATATAAGCATAATATGGCTAATAATATGAGTTAGATTGACAACAGTAAGAGTACTAAGTATAGTAACTGTCATTCTGTCGATCATATAAGCATAATATGGCTAATAATATGAGTTAGATTGATAATAATAACAGTAATAAGAATAGTAATTGTAATTCTATCGATCATATAAGCATAATATGGCTAATAATATGAGTTAGCTTGATAATAACAACAATAATAAGTATAGTAATTGTCGTTCTATCGATCATATAATCATAATATGGCTAATAATATGAGTTAGATTGATAATAATAAGAGTAATAAGTATAGTAATTGTCGTTCTATCGATCATATAAGCTTAATAGTTCTAATAATATGAGTTAGATTGATAATAATAAGAGTAACAAGTATAGTTATTGTCGTTCTATCGATAATATAAGCATAATATGGCTAATAATATGAGTTAGATTGACAACAGTAAGAGTACTAAGTATAGTAACTGTCATTCTATCGATCATATAAGCATAATATGGCTAATAATATGAGTTAGATTGATAAAAATAAGAGTAACAAGTATAGTAATTGTCGTCCTATCGATCATATAAGCATAATATGGCTAATAATATGAGTTAGATTGATAATAATAAGAGTAAGAAGTATAGTAATTGTCGTTCTATCGATCATATAAGCTTAATATTTCTAATAATATGAGTTAGATTGATAATAATAAGCGTAACAAGTATAGTTATTGTCGTTCTATCGATAATATAAGCATAATATGGCTAATAATATGGGTTAGATTGATAATAATAAGAGTAACAAGTATAGTTATTGTCGTTCTATCGATAATATAAGCATAATATGGCTAATAATATGGGTTAGATTGCCAACAGTAAGAGTACTTAGTATAGTAACTGTCATTCTGTCGATCATATAAGCATAATATGGCTAATAATATGAGTTAGATTGATAATAATAACAGTAATAAGAATAGTAATTGTCATTCTATCGATCATATAAGCATAATATGGCTAATAATATGAGTTAGATTGATAATAATAAGAGTAAGAAGTATAGTAATTGTCGTTCTATCGATCCTATAAGCATAATATGGCTAATAGTATGAGTTAGATTGATAACAATAAGAGTAACAAGTATAGTAATTGTCGTTCAATCGATCATATAAGCTTAATATTTCTAATAATATGAGTTAGATTGATAATAATATGAGTTAGATTGATAATAATATGAGTAACAAGTATAGTTATTGTCGTTCTATCGATAATATAAGCATAATATGGCTAATAATATGAGTTAGATTGACAACAGTAAGAGTACTAAGTATAGTAACTGTCATTCTGTCGATCATATAAGCATAATATGGCTAATAATATGAGTTAGATTGATAATAATAACAGTAATAAGAATAGTAATTGTCATTCTATCGATCATATAAGCATAATATGGCTAATAATATGAGTTAGATTGATAATAACAACAATAATAAGTATAGTGATTGTCGTTCTATCGATCATATAAGCATAATATGGCTAATAATATGAGTTAGATTGATAATAATAACAGTAATAAGAATAGTAATTGTCATTCTATCGATCATATAAGCATAATATGGCTAATAATATGAGTTAGATTGATAATAATAAGAGTAAGAAGTATAGTAATTGTCGTTCTATCGATCCTATAAGCATAATATGGCTAATAGTATGAGTTAGATTGATAACAATAAGAGTAACAAGTATAGTAATTGTCGTTCAATCGATCATATAAGCTTAATATTTCTAATAATATGAGTTAGATTGATAATAATATGAGTTAGATTGATAATAATATGAGTAACAAGTATAGTTATTGTCGTTCTATCGATAATATAAGCATAATATGGCTAATAATATGAGTTAGATTGACAACAGTAAGAGTACTAAGTATAGTAACTGTCATTCTGTCGATCATATAAGCATAATATGGCTAATAATATGAGTTAGATTGATAATAATAACAGTAATAAGAATAGTAATTGTCATTCTATCGATCATATAAGCATAATATGGCTAATAATATGAGTTAGATTGATAATAACAACAATAATAAGTATAGTGATTGTCGTTCTATCGATCATATAAGCATAATATGGCTAATAATATGAGTTAGATTGATAATAATGAGAGTAACAAGTATAGTAAGTGTCATTCAATCGATCATATAAGCATAATATGGCTAATAATATGAGTTAGATTGATAAAAATAAGAGCAACAAGTATAGTAATTGTCGTCCTATCGATCATATAAGCATAATATGGCTTATAATATGAGTTAGATTGATAATAATAAGAGTAAGAAGTATAGTAATTGTCGTTCTATCGATCCTATAAGCATAATATGGCTAATAGTATGAGTTAGATTGATAACAATAAGAGTAACAAATATAGTAATTGTGGTTCAATCGATCATATAAGCTTAATATTTCTAATAATATGAGTTAGATTGATAATAATAAGAGTAACAAGTATTGTTATTGTCGTTCAATCGATCATATAAGCATAATATGGCTAATAATATGAGTTAGATTGATAAAAATAAGAGTAACAAGTATAGTAATTGTCGTCCTATAGATCATATAAGCATAATATGGCTAATAATATGAGTTAGATTGATAATAATAAGAGTAAGAAGTATAGTAATTGTCGTTCTATCGATCCTATAAGCATAATATGGCTAATAGTATGAGTTAGATTGATAATAACAACAATAATAAGTATAGTGATTGTCGTTCTATCGATCATATAAGCATAATATGGCTTATAATATGAGTTAGATTGATAATAATAAGAGTAAGAAGTATAGTAATTGTCGTTCTATCGATCCTATAAGCATAATATGGCTAATAGTATGAGTTAGATTGATAACAATAAGAGTAACAAATATAGTAATTGTGGTTCAATCGATCATATAAGCTTAATATTTCTAATAATATGAGTTAGATTGATAATAATAAGAGTAACAAGTATTGTTATTGTCGTTCAATCGATCATATAAGCATAATATGGCTAATAATATGAGTTAGATTGATAAAAATAAGAGTAACAAGTATAGTAATTGTCATTCTATCGATCATATAAGCATAATATGGCTAATAATATGAGTTAGATTGACAACAGTAAGAGTACTAAGTATAGTAACTGTCATTCTGTCGATCATATAAGCATAATATGGCTAATAATATGAGTTAGATTGATAATAATAACAGTAATAAGAATAGTAATTGTAATTCTATCGATCATATAAGCATAATATGGCTAATAATATGAGTTAGCTTGATAATAACAACAATAATAAGTATAGTAATTGTCGTTCTATCGATCATATAATCATAATATGGCTAATAATATGAGTTAGATTGATAATAATAAGAGTAATAAGTATAGTAATTGTCGTTCTATCGATCATATAAGCTTAATAGTTCTAATAATATGAGTTAGATTGATAATAATAAGAGTAACAAGTATAGTTATTGTCGTTCTATCGATAATATAAGCATAATATGGCTAATAATATGAGTTAGATTGACAACAGTAAGAGTACTAAGTATAGTAACTGTCATTCTATCGATCATATAAGCATAATATGGCTAATAATATGAGTTAGATTGATAAAAATAAGAGTAACAAGTATAGTAATTGTCGTCCTATCGATCATATAAGCATAATATGGCTAATAATATGAGTTAGATTGATAATAATAAGAGTAAGAAGTATAGTAATTGTCGTTCTATCGATCATATAAGCTTAATATTTCTAATAATATGAGTTAGATTGATAATAATAAGAGTAACAAGTATAGTTATTGTCGTTCTATCGATAATATAAGCATAATATGGCTAATAATATGGGTTAGATTGATAATAATAAGAATAACAAGTATAGTTATTGTCGTTCTATCGATAATATAAGCATAATATGGCTAATAATATGGGTTAGATTGACAACAGTAAGAGTACTTAGTATAGTAACTGTCATTCTGTCGATCATATAAGCATAATATGGCTAATAATATGAGTTAGATTGATAATAATGAGAGTAACAAGTATAGTAAGTGTCATTCAATCGATCATATAAGCATAATATGGCTAATAATATGAGTTAGATTGATAAAAATAAGAGCAACAAGTATAGTAATTGTCGTCCTATCGATCATATAAGCATAATATGGCTTATAATATGAGTTAGATTGATAATAATATGAGTTAGATTGATAATAATATGAGTAACAAGTATAGTTATTGTCGTTCTATCGATAATATAAGCATAATATGGCTAATAATATGAGTTAGATTGACAACAGTAAGAGTACTAAGTATAGTAACTGTCATTCTGTCGATCATATAAGCATAATATGGCTAATAATATGAGTTAGATTGATAATAATAACAGTAATAAGAATAGTAATTGTCATTCTATCGATCATATAAGCATAATATGGCTAATAATATGAGTTAGATTGATAATAACAACAATAATAAGTATAGTGATTGTCGTTCTATCGATCATATAAGCATAATATGGCTAATAATATGAGTTAGATTGATAATAATGAGAGTAACAAGTATAGTAAGTGTCATTCAATCGATCATATAAGCATAATATGGCTAATAATATGAGTTAGATTGATAAAAATAAGAGCAACAAGTATAGTAATTGTCGTCCTATCGATCATATAAGCATAATATGGCTTATAATATGAGTTAGATTGATAATAATAAGAGTAAGAAGTATAGAAATTGTCGTTCTATCGATCCTATAAGCATAATATGGCTAATAGTATGAGTTAGATTGATAACAATAAGAGTAACAAATATAGTAATTGTGGTTCAATCGATCATATAAGCTTAATATTTCTAATAATATGAGTTAGATTGATAATAATAAGAGTAACAAGTATTGTTATTGTCGTTCAATCGATCATATAAGCATAATATGGCTAATAATATGAGTTAGATTGACAACAGTAAGAGTACTAAGTATAGTAACTGTCATTCTATCGATCATATAAGCATAATATGGCTAATAATATGAGTTAGATTGATAAAAATAAGAGTAACAAGTATAGTAATTGTCGTCCTATCGATCATATAAGCATAATATGGCTAATAATATGAGTTAGATTGATAATAATAAGAGTAAGAAGTATAGTAATTGTCGTTCTATCGATCATATAAGCTTAATATTTCTAATAATATGAGTTAGATTGATAATAATAAGAGTAACAAGTATAGTTATTGTCGTTCTATCGATAATATAAGCATAATATGGCTAATAATATGGGTTAGATTGATAATAATAAGAGTAACAAGTATAGTTATTGTCGTTCTATCGATAATATAAGCATAATATGGCTAATAATATGGGTTAGATTGACAACAGTAAGAGTACTTAGTATAGTAACTGTCATTCTGTCGATCATATAAGCATAATATGGCTAATAATATGAGTTAGATTGATAATAATAACAGTAATAAGAATAGTAATTGTCATTCTATCGATCATATAAGCATAATATGGCTAATAATATGAGTTAGATTGATAATAATAAGAGTAAGAAGTATAGTAATTGTCGTTCTATCGATCCTATAAGCATAATATGGCTAATAGTATGAGTTAGATTGATAACAATAAGAGTAACAAGTATAGTAATTGTCGTTCAATCGATCATATAAGCTTAATATTTCTAATAATATGAGTTAGATTGATAATAATATGAGTTAGATTGATAATAATATGAGTAACAAGTATAGTTATTGTCGTTCTATCGATAATATAAGCATAATATGGCTAATAATATGAGTTAGATTGACAACAGTAAGAGTACTAAGTATAGTAACTGTCATTCTGTCGATCATATAAGCATAATATGGCTAATAATATGAGTTAGATTGATAATAATAACAGTAATAAGAATAGTAATTGTCATTCTATCGATCATATAAGCATAATATGGCTAATAATATGAGTTAGATTGATAATAACAACAATAATAAGTATAGTGATTGTCGTTCTATCGATCATATAAGCATAATATGGCTAATAATATGAGTTAGATTGATAATAATGAGAGTAACAAGTATAGTAAGTGTCATTCAATCGATCATATAAGCATAATATGGCTAATAATATGAGTTAGATTGATAAAAATAAGAGCAACAAGTATAGTAATTGTCGTCCTATCGATCATATAAGCATAATATGGCTTATAATATGAGTTAGATTGATAATAATAAGAGTAAGAAGTATAGTAATTGTCGTTCTATCGATCCTATAAGCATAATATGGCTAATAGTATGAGTTAGATTGATAACAATAAGAGTAACAAATATAGTAATTGTGGTTCAATCGATCATATAAGCTTAATATTTCTAATAATATGAGTTAGATTGATAATAATAAGAGTAACAAGTATTGTTATTGTCGTTCAATCGATCATATAAGCATAATATGGCTAATAATATGAGTTAGATTGATAAAAATAAGAGTAACAAGTATAGTAATTGTCGTCCTATAGATCATATAAGCATAATATGGCTAATAATATGAGTTAGATTGATAATAATAAGAGTAAGAAGTATAGTAATTGTCGTTCTATCGATCCTATAAGCATAATATGGCTAATAGTATGAGTTAGATTGATAACAATAAGAGTAACAAGTATAGTAATTGTCGTTCAATCGATCATATAAGCTTAATATTTCTAATAATATGAGTTAGATTGATAATAATATGAGTTAGATTGATAATAATATGAGTAACAAGTATAGTTATTGTCGTTCTATCGATAATATAAGCATAATATGGCTAATAATATGAGTTAGATTGACAACAGTAAGAGTACTAAGTATAGTAACTGTCATTCTGTCGATCATATAAGCATAATATGGCTAATAATATGAGTTAGATTGATAATAATAACAGTAATAAGAATAGTAATTGTCATTCTATCGATCATATAAGCATAATATGGCTAATAATATGAGTTAGATTGATAATAACAACAATAATAAGTATAGTGATTGTCGTTCTATCGATCATATAAGCATAATATGGCTAATAATATGAGTTAGATTGATAATAATGAGAGTAACAAGTATAGTAAGTGTCATTCAATCGATCATATAAGCATAATATGGCTAATAATATGAGTTAGATTGATAAAAATAAGAGCAACAAGTATAGTAATTGTCGTCCTATCGATCATATAAGCATAATATGGCTTATAATATGAGTTAGATTGATAATAATAAGAGTAAGAAGTATAGTAATTGTCGTTCTATCGATCCTATAAGCATAATATGGCTAATAGTATGAGTTAGATTGATAACAATAAGAGTAACAAATATAGTAATTGTGGTTCAATCGATCATATAAGCTTAATATTTCTAATAATATGAGTTAGATTGATAATAATAAGAGTAACAAGTATTGTTATTGTCGTTCAATCGATCATATAAGCATAATATGGCTAATAATATGAGTTAGATTGATAAAAATAAGAGTAACAAGTATAGTAATTGTCGTCCTATAGATCATATAAGCATAATATGGCTAATAATATGAGTTAGATTGATAACAATAAGAGTAACAAGTATAGTAATTGTCGTTCTATCGATCATATAAGCATAATATGGCTAATAATATGAGTTAGATTGATAATAATAAGAGTAATAAGTATAGTAATTGTCGTTCTATCGATCATATAAGCTTAATAGTTCTAATGATATGAGTTAGATTGATAATAATAAGAGTAACAAGTATAGTTATTGTCGTTCTATCGATAATATAAGCATAATATGGCTAATAATATGAGTTAGATTGACAACAGTAAGAGTACTAAGTATAGTAACTGTCATTCTATCGATCATATAAGCATAATATGGCCAATAATATGAGTTAGATTGACAACAGTAAGAGTACTAAGTATAGTAACTGTCATTCTGTCGATCATATAAGCATAATATGGCTAATAATATGAGTTAGATTGATAATAATAACAGTAATAAGAATAGTAATTGTCATTCTATCGATCATATAAGCATAATATGGCTAATAATATGAGTTAGATTGATAATAACAACAATAATAAGTATAGTAATTGTCGTTCTATCGATCATATAAGCTTAATATTTCTAATAATATGAGTTAGATTGATAATAATAAGAGTAACAAGTATAGTTATTGTCGTTCTATCGATAATATAAGCATAATATGGCTAATAATATGGGTTAGATTGGCAACAGTAAGAGTACTTAGTATAGTAACTGTCATTCTATCGATCATATAAGCATAATATGGCTAATAATATGAGTTAGATTGATAATAATAACAGTAGTAAGAATAGTAATTGTCATTCTATCGATCATATAAGCATAATATGGCTAATAATATGAGTTAGATTGATAACAATAAGAGTAACAAGTATAGTAATTGTCGTTCTATCGATCATATAAGCATAATATGGCTAATAATATGAGTTAGATTGATAATAATAAGAGTAATAAGTATAGTAATTGTCGTTCTATCGATCATATAAGCTTAATAGTTCTAATGATATGAGTTAGATTGATAATAATAAGAGTAACAAGTATAGTTATTGTCGTTCTATCGATAATATAAGCATAATATGGCTAATAATATGAGTTAGATTGACAACAGTAAGAGTACTAAGTATAGTAACTGTCATTCTATCGATCATATAAGCATAATATGGCCAATAATATGAGTTAGATTGACAACAGTAAGAGTACTAAGTATAGTAACTGTCATTCTGTCGATCATATAAGCATAATATGGCTAATAATATGAGTTAGATTGATAATAATAACAGTAATAAGAATAGTAATTGTCATTCTATCGATCATATAAGCATAATATGGCTAATAATATGAGTTAGATTGATAATAACAACAATAATAAGTATAGTAATTGTCGTTCTATCGATCATATAAGCTTAATATTTCTAATAATATGAGTTAGATTGATAATAATAAGAGTAACAAGTATAGTTATTGTCGTTCTATCGATAATATAAGCATAATATGGCTAATAATATGGGTTAGATTGGCAACAGTAAGAGTACTTAGTATAGTAACTGTCATTCTATCGATCATATAAGCATAATATGGCTAATAATATGAGTTAGATTGATAATAATAACAGTAGTAAGAATAGTAATTGTCATTCTATCGATCATATAAGCATAATATGGCTAATAATATGAGTTAGATTGATAATAACAACAATAATAAGTATAGTAATTGTCGTTCAATCGATCATATAAGCATAATATGGCTAATAATATGAGTTAGATTGATAAAAGTAAGAGTAATATGTATAGTAATTGCCATTCTATCGATGATATAAGCATAATATGGCTAATAATATGAGTTAGATTGATAATAATGAGAGTAACAGGTTTAGAAATTGTCGTTCAATCGATCATATAAGCATAATATGGCCAATAATATGAGTTAGATTGATATTAATAAGAGTAATAAGTATACTAATTGTCGTTCTATCGATCATATAAGCATAATATGGCTAATAATATGAGTTAGATTGATAAAAGTAAGAGTAATATGTATAGTAATTGCCATTCTATCGATCATATAAGCATAATATGGCTAATAATATGAGTTAGATTGACAACAGTAAGAGTACTAAGTATAGTAACTGTCATTCTGTCGATCATATAAGCATAATATGGCTAATAATATGAGTTAGATTGATAATAACAACAATAATAAGTATAGTAATTGTCGTTCTATCGATCATATAAGCATAATATGGCTAATAATATGAGTTAGATTGATAATAATGAGAGTAACAAGTATAGTAATTGTCATTCAATCGATCATATAAGCATAATATGGCTAATAATATGAGTTAGATTGATAATAATGAGAGTAACAAGTATAGTTATTGTCGTTCTATCGATAATATAAGCATAATATGGCTAATAATATGAGTGAGATTGACAACAGTAAGAGTACTAAGTATAGTAACTGTCATTCTATCGATCATATAAGCATAATATGGCTAATAATATGAGTTAGATTGACAACAGTAAGAGTACTAAGTATAGTAACTGTCATTCTGTCGATCATATAAGCATAATATGGCTAATAATATGAGTTAGATTGATAATAATAACAGTAATAAGAATAGTAATTGTCATTCTGTCGATCATATAAGCATAATATGGCTAATAATATGAGTTAGATTGATAAAAATAAGAGTAACAAGTATAGTAATTGTCGTCCTATCGATCATATAAGCATAATATGGCTTATAATATGAGTTAGATTGATAATAATAAGAGTAAGATGTATAGTAATTGTCGTTCTATCGATCCTATAAGCATAATATGGCTAATAGTATGAGTTAGATTGATAACAATAAGAGTAACAAGTATAGTAATTGTCGTTCAATCGATCATATAAGCTTAATATTTCTAATAATATGAGTTAGATTGATAATAATACGAGTAACAAGTATTGTTATTGTCGTTCAATCGATCATATAAGCATAATATGGCTAATAATATGAGTTAGATTGATAATAATAAGAGTAATAAGTATAGTAATTGTCGTTCTATCGATCATATAAGCTTAATAGTTCTAATAATATGAGTTAGATTGATAATAATAAGAGTAACAAGTATAGTTATTGTCGTTCTATCGATAATATAAGCATAATATGGCTAATAATATGAGTTAGATTGACAACAGTAAGAGTACTAAGTACAGTGACTGTCATTCTATCGATCATATAAGCATAATATGGCTAATAATATGATTTAGATTGATAATAATAACAGTAATAAGAATAGTAATTGTCATTCTATCGATCATATAAGCATAATATGGCTAATAATATGAGTTAGATTGATAATAACAACAATAATAAGTATAGTAATTGTCGTTCTATCGATCATATAATCATAATATGGCTAATAATATGAGTTAGATTGATAATAATAAGAGTAATAAGTATAGTAATTGTCGTTCTATCGATCATATGAGCTTAATATTTCTAATAATATGAGTTAGGTTAATAATAATAAGAGTAACAAGTATAGTTATTGTCGTTCAATCGATCATATAAGCATAATATGGCCAATAATATGAGTTAGATTGATAATAATAAGAGTAAGAAGTATAGTAATTGTCGTTCTATCGATCCTATAAGCATAATATGGCTAATAATATGAGTTAGATTGATAATAATAAGAGTAATAAGTATAGTAATTGTCGTTCTATCGATCATATAAGCTTAATAGTTCTAATAATATGAGTTAGATTGATAATAATAAGAGTAACAAGTATAGTTATTGTCGTTCTATCGATAATATAAGCATAATATGGCTAATAATATGAGTTAGATTGACAACAGTAAGAGTACTAAGTATAGTAACTGTCATTCTATCGATCATATAAGCATAATATGGCTAATAATATGAGTTGTATTGATAATAATAACAGTAATAAGAATAGTAATTGTCATTGTATCGATCATATAAGCATAATATGGCTAATAATATGAGTTAGATTGATAATAACAACAATAATAAGTATAGTAATTGTCGTTCTATCGATAATATAAGCATAATATGGCTAATAATATGGGTTAGATTGATAATAATAAGAGTAACAAGTACAGTTATTGTCGTTCTATCGATAATATAAGCATAATATGGCCAATAATATGAGTTAGATTGATAATAATAAGAGTAACAAGTATAGTTATTGTCGTTCTATCGATCATATAAGCTTAATATTTCTAATAATATGAGTTAGATTGATAATAATACGAGTAACAAGTATTGTTATTGTCGTTCAATCGATCATATAAGCATAATATGGCTAATAATATGAGTTAGATTGATAATAATAAGAGTAATAAGTATAGTAATTGTCGTTCTATCGATCATATAAGCTTAATAGTTCTAATAATATGAGTTAGATTGATAATAATAAGAGTAACAAGTATAGTTATTGTCGTTCTATCGATAATATAAGCATAATATGGCTAATAATATGAGTTAGATTGACAACAGTAAGAGTACTAAGTACAGTGACTGTCATTCTATCGATCATATAAGCATAATATGGCTAATAATATGATTTAGATTGATAATAATAACAGTAATAAGAATAGTAATTGTCATTCTATCGATCATATAAGCATAATATGGCTAATAATATGAGTTAGATTGATAATAACAACAATAATAAGTATAGTAATTGTCGTTCTATCGATCATATAATCATAATATGGCTAATAATATGAGTTAGATTGATAATAATAAGAGTAATAAGTATAGTAATTGTCGTTCTATCGATCATATAATCATAATATGGCTAATAATATGAGTTAGATTGATAATAATAAGAGTAATAAGTATAGTAATTGTCGTTCTATCGATCATATGAGCTTAATATTTCTAATAATATGAGTTAGGTTAATAATAATAAGAGTAACAAGTATAGTTATTGTCGTTCAATCGATCATATAAGCATAATATGGCCAATAATATGAGTTAGATTGATAATAATAAGAGTAAGAAGTATAGTAATTGTCGTTCTATCGATCCTATAAGCATAATATGGCTAATATTATGAGTTAGATTGATAACAATAAGAGTAACAAGTATAGTAATTGTCGTTCAATCGATCATATAAGCTTAATATTTCTAATAATATGAGTTAGATTGATAACAATAAGAGTAACAAGTATAGTAATTGTCGTTCTATCGATCATATAAGCATAATATGGCTAATAATATGAGTTAGATTGATAATAATAAGAGTAATAGGTATAGTAATTGTCGTTCTATCGATCATATAAGCTTAATAGTTCTAATAATATGAGTTAGATTGATAATAATAAGAGTAACAAGTATAGTAATTGTCGTTCTATCGATCATATAAGCATAATATGGCTAATAATATGAGTTAGATTGATAATAATAAGAGTAATAAGTATAGTAATTGTCGTTCTATCGATCATATAAGCTTAATAGTTCTAATAATATGAGTTAGATTGATAATAATAAGAGTAACAAGTATAGTTATTGTCGTTCTATCGATAATATAAGCATAATATGGCTAATAATATGAGTTAGATTGACAACAGTAAGAGTACTAAGTATAGTAACTGTCATTCTATCGATCATATAAGCATAATATGGCTAATAATATGAGTTATATTGATAATAATAACAGTAATAAGAATAGTAATTGTCATTGTATCGATCATATAAGCATAATATGGCTAATAATATGAGTTAGATTGATAATAACAACAATAATAAGTATAGTAATTGTCGTTCTATCGATCATATAAGCTTAATATTTCTAATAATATGAGTTAGATTGATAATAATAAGAGTAACAAGTATAGTTATTGTCGTTCTATCGATAATATAAGCATAATATGGCTAATAATATGAGTTAGATTGATAATAATAAGAGTAACAAGTATAGTTATTGTCGTTCTATCGATAATATAAGCATAATATGGCTAATAATATGAGTTAGATTGACAACAGTAAGAGTACTTAGTATAGTAACTGTCATTCTGTCGATCATATAAGCATAATATGGCTAATAATATGAGTTAGATTGATAATAATAACAGTAATAAGAATAGTAATTGTCATTCTATCGATCATATAAGCATAATATGGCTAATAATATGAGTTAGATTGATAATAATAAGAGTAAGAAGTATAGTAATTGTCGTTCTATCGATCCTATAAGCATAATATGGCTAATAGTATGAGTTAGATTGATAACAATAAGAGTAACAAGTATAGTAATTGTCGTTCAATCGATCATATAAGCTTAATATTTCTAATAATATGAGTTAGATTGATAATAATATGAGTTAGATTGATAATAATATGAGTAACAAGTATAGTTATTGTCGTTCTATCGATAATATAAGCATAATATGGCCAATAATATGAGTTAGATTGACAACAGTAAGAGTACTAAGTATAGTAACTGTCATTCTGTCGATCATATAAGCATAATATGGCTAATAATATGAGTTAGATTGATAATAATAACAGTAATAAGAATAGTAATTGTCATTCTATCGATCATATAAGCATAATATGGCTAATAATATGAGTTAGATTGATAATAACAACAATAATAAGTATAGTGATTGTCGTTCTATCGATCATATAAGCATAATATGGCTAATAATATGAGTTAGATTGATAATAATGAGAGTAACAAGTATAGTAAGTGTCATTCAATCGATCATATAAGCATAATATGGCTAATAATATGAGTTAGATTGATAAAAATAAGAGCAACAAGTATAGTAATTGTCGTCCTATCGATCATATAAGCATAATATGGCTTATAATATGAGTTAGATTGATAATAATAAGAGTAAGAAGTATAGTAATTGTCGTTCTATCGATCCTATAAGCATAATATGGCTAATAGTATGAGTTAGATTGATAACAATAAGAGTAACAAATATAGTAATTGTGGTTCAATCGATCATATAAGCATAATATGGCTAATAATATGAGTTAGATTGATAAAAATAAGAGTAACAAGTATAGTAATTGTCGTCCTATAGATCATATAAGCATAATATGGCTAATAATATGAGTTAGATTGATAACAATAAGAGTAACAAGTATAGTAATTGTCGTTCTATCGATCATATAAGCATAATATGGCTAATAATATGAGTTAGATTGATAATAATAAGAGTAATAAGTATAGTAATTGTCGTTCTATCGATCATATAAGCTTAATAGTTCTAATGATATGAGTTAGATTGATAATAATAAGAGTAACAAGTATAGTTATTGTCGTTCTATCGATAATATAAGCATAATATGGCTAATAATATGAGTTAGATTGACAACAGTAAGAGTACTAAGTATAGTAACTGTCATTCTATCGATCATATAAGCATAATATGGCTAATAATATGAGTTAGATTGACAACAGTAAGAGTACTAAGTATAGTAACTGTCATTCTGTCGATCATATAAGCATAATATGGCTAATAATATGAGTTAGATTGATAATAATAACAGTAATAAGAATAGTAATTGTCATTCTATCGATCATATAAGCATAATATGGCTAATAATATGAGTTAGATTGATAATAACAACAATAATAAGTATAGTAATTGTCGTTCTATCGATCATATAAGCTTAATATTTCTAATAATATGAGTTAGATTGATAATAATAAGAGTAACAAGTATAGTTATTGTCGTTCTATCGATAATATAAGCATAATATGGCTAATAATATGGGTTAGATTGGCAACAGTAAGAGTACTTAGTATAGTAACTGTCATTCTATCGATCATATAAGCATAATATGGCTAATAATATGAGTTAGATTGATAATAATAACAGTAGTAAGAATAGTAATTGTCATTCTATCGATCATATAAGCATAATATGGCTAATAATATGAGTTAGATTGATAATAACAACAATAATAAGTCTAGTAATTGTCGTTCAATCGATCATATAAGCATAATATGGCTAATAATATGAGTTAGATTGATAAAAGTAAGAGTAATATGTATAGTAATTGCCATTCTATCGATGATATAAGCATAATATGGCTAATAATATGAGTTAGATTGATAATAATGAGAGTAACAGGTTTAGAAATTGTCGTTCAATCGATCATATAAGCATAATATGGCCAATAATATGAGTTAGATTGATATTAATAAGAGTAATAAGTATACTAATTGTCGTTCTATCGATCATATAAGCATAATATGGCTAATAATATGAGTTAGATTGATAAAAGTAAGAGTAATATGTATAGTAATTGCCATTCTATCGATAATATAAGCATAATATGGCTAATAATATGAGTTAGATTGACAACAGTAAGAGTACTAAGTATAGTAACTGTCATTCTGTCGATCATATAAGCATAATATGGCTAATAATATGAGTTAGATTGATAATAATAACAGTAATAAGAATAGTAATTGTCATTCTATCGATCATATAAGCATAATATGGCTAATAATATGAGTTAGATTGATAATAACAACAATAATAAGTATAGTGATTGTCGTTCTATCGATCATGTAAGCATAATATGGCTAATAATATGAGTTAGATTGATAATAATGAGAGTAACAAGTATAGTAAGTGTCATTCAATCGATCATATAAGCATAATATGGCTAATAATATGAGTTAGATTGATAAAAGTAAGAGTAATATGTATAGTAATTGGCATTCTATCGATCATATAAGCATAATATGGCTAATAATATGAGTTAGATTAATAATAATGAGAGTAACAGGTTTAGAAATTGTCGTTCAATCGATCATATAAGCATAATATGGCTAATAATATGAGTTAGATTGATAATAATGAGAGTAACAAGTATAGAAATTGTCGTTCAATCGATCATATAAGCATAATATGGCTAATAATATGAGTTAGATTGATAAAAATAAGAGTAACAAGTATAGTAATTGTCGTCCTATCGATCATATAAGCATAATATGGCTTATAATATGAGTTAGATTGATAATAATAAGAGTAAGAAGTATAGTAATTGTCGTTCTATCGATCCTATAAGCATAATATGGCTAATAGTATGAGTTAGATTGATAACAATAAGAGTAACAAATATAGTAATTGTCGTTCAATCGATCATATAAGCTTAATATTTCTAATAATATGAGTTAGATTGATAATAATAAGAGTAACAAGTATTGTTATTGTCGTTCAATCGATCATATAAGCATAATATGGCTAATAATATGAGTTAGATTGATAAAAATAAGAGTAACAAGTATAGTAATTGTCGTCCTATAGATCATATAAGCATAATATGGCTAATAATATGAGTTAGATTGATAATAATAAGAGTAAGAAGTATAGTAATTGTGGTTCTATCGATCCTATAAGCATAATATGGCTAATAGTATGAGTTAGATTGATAACAATAAGAGTAACAAGTATAGTAATTGTCGTTCAATCGATCATATAAGCTTAATATTTCTAATAATATGAGTTAGATTGATAACAATAAGAGTAACAAGTATAGTAATTGTCGTTCTATCGATCATATAAGCATAATATAGCTAATAATATGAGTTAGATTGATAATAATAAGAGTAATAAGTATAGTAATTGTCGTTCTATCGATCATATAAGCTTAATAGTTCTAATGATATGAGTTAGATTGATAATAATAAGAGTAACAAGTATAGTTATTGTCATTCTATCGATAATATAAGCATAATATGGCTAATAATATGAGTTAGATTGACAACAGTAAGAGTACTAAGTATAGTAACTGTCATTCTATCGATCATATAAGCATAATATGGCTAATAATATGAGTTAGATTGACAACAGTAAGAGTACTAAGTATAGTAACTGTCATTCTGTCGATCATATAAGCATAATATGGCTAATAATATGAGTTAGATTGATAATAATAACAGTAATAAGAATAGTAATTGTCATTCTATCGATCATATAAGCATAATATGGCTAATAATATGAGTTAGATTGATAATAACAACAATAATAAGTATAGTAATTGTCGTTCTATCAATCATATAAGCTTAATATTTCTAATAATATGAGTTAGATTGATAATAATAAGAGTAACAAGTATAGTTATTGTCGTTCTATCGATAATATAAGCATAATATGGCTAATAATATGAGTTAGATTGACAACAGTAAGAGTACTAAGTATAGTAACTGTCATTCTATCGATCATATAAGCATAATATGGCTAATAATATGAGTTAGATTGATAAAAATAAGAGTAACAAGTATAGTAATTGTCGTCCTATCGATCACATAAGCATAATATGGCTAATAATATGAGTTAGATTGACAACAGTAAGAGTACTAAGTATAGTAATTGTCGTTCTATCGATCATATAAGCTTAATATTTCTAATAATATGAGTTAGATTGATAATAATAAGAGTAACAAGTATAGTTATTGTCGTTCTATCGATAATATAAGCATAATATGGCTAATAATATGAGTTAGATTGATAATAACAACAATAATAAGTATAGTAATTGTCCTTCTATCGATCATATAAGCATAATATGGCTAATAATATGAGTTAGATTGATAATAATGAGAGTAACAAGTATAGTAAGTGTCATTCAATCGATCATATAAGCATAATATGGCTAATAATATGAGTCAGATTGATAAAAGTAAGAGTAATATGTATAGTAATTGCCATTCTATCGATCATATAAGCATAATATGGCTAATAATATGAGTTAGATTGATAATAATGAGAGTAACAGGTTTAGAAATTGTCGTTCAATCGATCATATAAGCATAATATGGCTAATAATATGAGTTAGATTGATAATAATGAGAGTAACAAGTATAGAAATTGTCGTTCAATCGATCATATAAGCATAATATGGCTAATAATATGAGTTAGATTGATAAAAATAAGAGTAACAAGTATAGTAATTGTCGTCCTATCGATCATATAAGCATAATATGGCTTATAATATGAGTTAGATTGATAATAATAAGAGTAAGAAGTATAGTAATTGTCGTTCTATCGATCCTATAAGCATAATATGGCTAATAGTATGAGTTAGATTGATAACAATAAGAGTAACAAGTATAGTAATTGTCGTTCAATCGATCATATAAGCTTAATATTTCTAATAATATGAGTTAGATTGATAATAATAAGAGTAACAACTATAGTTATTGTCGCTCTATCGATAATATAAGCATAATATGGCTAAAAATATGAGTTAGATTGACAACAGTAAGAGTACTAAGTATAGTAACTGTCATTCTATCGATCATATAAGCATAATATGGCTAATAATATGAGTTAGATTGACAACAGTAAGAGTACTAAGTATAGTAACTGTCATTCTGTCGATCATATAAGCATAATATGGCTAATAATATGAGTTAGATTGATAATAATAACAGTAATAAGAATAGTAATTGTAATTCTATCGATCATATAAGCATAATATGGCTAATAATATGAGTTAGCTTGATAATAACAACAATAATAAGTATAGTAATTGTCGTTCTATCGATCATATAATCATAATATGGCTAATAATATGAGTTAGATTGATAATAATAAGAGTAATAAGTATAGTAATTGTCGTTCTATCGATCATATAAGCTTAATAGTTCTAATAATATGAGTTAGATTGATAATAATAAGAGTAACAAGTATAGTTATTGTCGTTCTATCGATAATATAAGCATAATATGGCTAATAATATGAGTTAGATTGACAACAGTAAGAGTACTAAGTATAGTAACTGTCATTCTATCGATCATATAAGCATAATATGGCTAATAATATGAGTTAGATTGATAAAAATAAGAGTAACAAGTATAGTAATTGTCGTCCTATCGATCACATAAGCATAATATGGCTAATAATATGAGTTAGATTGACAACAGTAAGAGTACTAAGTATAGTAATTGTCGTTCTATCGATCATATAAGCTTAATATTTCTAATAATATGAGTTAGATTGATAATAATAAGAGTAACAAGTATAGTTATTGTCGTTCTATCGATAATATAAGCATAATATGGCTAATAATATGAGTTAGATTGATAATAACAACAATAATAAGTATAGTAATTGTCCTTCTATCGATCATATAAGCATAATATGGCTAATAATATGAGTTAGATTGATAATAATGAGAGTAACAAGTATAGTAAGTGTCATTCAATCGATCATATAAGCATAATATGGCTAATAATATGAGTCAGATTGATAAAAGTAAGAGTAATATGTATAGTAATTGCCATTCTATCGATCATATAAGCATAATATGGCTAATAATATGAGTTAGATTGATAATAATGAGAGTAACAGGTTTAGAAATTGTCGTTCAATCGATCATATAAGCATAATATGGCTAATAATATGAGTTAGATTGATAATAATGAGAGTAACAAGTATAGAAATTGTCGTTCAATCGATCATATAAGCATAATATGGCTAATAATATGAGTTAGATTGATAAAAATAAGAGTAACAAGTATAGTAATTGTCGTCCTATCGATCATATAAGCATAATATGGCTTATAATATGAGTTAGATTGATAATAATAAGAGTAAGAAGTATAGTAATTGTCGTTCTATCGATCCTATAAGCATAATATGGCTAATAGTATGAGTTAGATTGATAACAATAAGAGTAACAAGTATAGTAATTGTCGTTCAATCGATCATATAAGCTTAATATTTCTAATAATATGAGATAGATTGATAATAATAAGAGTAACAACTATAGTTATTGTCGCTCTATCGATAATATAAGCATAATATGGCTAAAAATATGAGTTAGATTGACAACAGTAAGAGTACTAAGTATAGTAACTGTCATTCTATCGATCATATAAGCATAATATGGCTAATAATATGAGTTAGATTGACAACAGTAAGAGTACTAAGTATAGTAACTGTCATTCTGTCGATCATATAAGCATAATATGGCTAATAATATGAGTTAGATTGATAATAATAACAGTAATAAGAATAGTAATTGTAATTCTATCGATCATATAAGCATAATATGGCTAATAATATGAGTTAGCTTGATAATAACAACAATAATAAGTATAGTAATTGTCGTTCTATCGATCATATAATCATAATATGGCTAATAATATGAGTTAGATTGATAATAATAAGAGTAATAAGTATAGTAATTGTCGTTCTATCGATCATATAAGCTTAATAGTTCTAATAATATGAGTTAGATTGATAATAATAAGAGTAACAAGTATAGTTATTGTCGTTCTATCGATAATATAAGCATAATATGGCTAATAATATGAGTTAGATTGACAACAGTAAGAGTACTAAGTATAGTAACTGTCATTCTATCGATCATATAAGCATAATATGGCTAATAATATGAGTTAGATTGATAAAAATAAGAGTAACAAGTATAGTAATTGTCGTCCTATCGATCATATAAGCATAATATGGCTAATAATATGAGTTAGATTGATAATAATAAGAGTAAGAAGTATAGTAATTGTCGTTCTATCGATCATATAAGCTTAATATTTCTAATAATATGAGTTAGATTGATAATAATAAGAGTAACAAGTATAGTTATTGTCGTTCTATCGATAATATAAGCATAATATGGCTAATAATATGGGTTAGATTGATAATAATAAGAGTAACAAGTATAGTTATTGTCGTTCTATCGATAATATAAGCATAATATGGCTAATAATATGGGTTAGATTGACAACAGTAAGAGTACTTAGTATAGTAACTGTCATTCTGTCGATCATATAAGCATAATATGGCTAATAATATGAGTTAGATTGATAATAATAACAGTAATAAGAATAGTAATTGTCATTCTATCGATCATATAAGCATAATATGGCTAATAATATGAGTTAGATTGATAATAATAAGAGTAAGAAGTATAGTAATTGTCGTTCTATCGATCCTATAAGCATAATATGGCTAATAGTATGAGTTAGATTGATAACAATAAGAGTAACAAGTATAGTAATTGTCGTTCAATCGATCATATAAGCTTAATATTTCTAATAATATGAGTTAGATTGATAATAATATGAGTTAGATTGATAATAATATGAGTAACAAGTATAGTTATTGTCGTTCTATCGATAATATAAGCATAATATGGCTAATAATATGAGTTAGATTGACAACAGTAAGAGTACTAAGTATAGTAACTGTCATTCTGTCGATCATATAAGCATAATATGGCTAATAATATGAGTTAGATTGATAATAATAACAGTAATAAGAATAGTAATTGTCATTCTATCGATCATATAAGCATAATATGGCTAATAATATGAGTTAGATTGATAATAACAACAATAATAAGTATAGTGATTGTCGTTCTATCGATCATATAAGCATAATATGGCTAATAATATGAGTTAGATTGATAATAATGAGAGTAACAAGTATAGTAAGTGTCATTCAATCGATCATATAAGCATAATATGGCTAATAATATGAGTTAGATTGATAAAAATAAGAGCAACAAGTATAGTAATTGTCGTCCTATCGATCATATAAGCATAATATGGCTTATAATATGAGTTAGATTGATAATAATAAGAGTAAGAAGTATAGTAATTGTCGTTCTATCGATCCTATAAGCATAATATGGCTAATAGTATGAGTTAGATTGATAACAATAAGAGTAACAAATATAGTAATTGTGGTTCAATCGATCATATAAGCTTAATATTTCTAATAATATGAGTTAGATTGATAATAATAAGAGTAACAAGTATTGTTATTGTCGTTCAATCGATCATATAAGCATAATATGGCTAATAATATGAGTTAGATTGATAAAAATAAGAGTAACAAGTATAGTAATTGTCGTCCTATAGATCATATAAGCATAATATGGCTAATAATATGAGTTAGATTGATAACAATAAGAGTAACAAGTATAGTAATTGTCGTTCTATCGATCATATAAGCATAATATGGCTAATAATATGAGTTAGATTGATAATAATAAGAGTAATAAGTATAGTAATTGTCGTTCTATCGATCATATAAGCTTAATAGTTCTAATGATATGAGTTAGATTGATAATAATAAGAGTAACAAGTATAGTTATTGTCGTTCTATCGATAATATAAGCATAATATGGCTAATAATATGAGTTAGATTGACAACAGTAAGAGTACTAAGTATAGTAACTGTCATTCTATCGATCATATAAGCATAATATGGCTAATAATATGAGTTAGATTGACAACAGTAAGAGTACTAAGTATAGTAACTGTCATTCTGTCGATCATATAAGCATAATATGGCTAATAATATGAGTTAGATTGATAATAATAACAGTAATAAGAATAGTAATTGTCATTCTATCGATCATATAAGCATAATATGGCTAATAATATGAGTTAGATTGATAATAACAACAATAATAAGTATAGTAATTGTCGTTCTATCGATCATATAAGCTTAATATTTCTAATAATATGAGTTAGATTGATAATAATAAGAGTAACAAGTATAGTTATTGTCGTTCTATCGATAATATAAGCATAATATGGCTAATAATATGGGTTAGATTGGCAACAGTAAGAGTACTTAGTATAGTAACTGTCATTCTATCGATCATATAAGCATAATATGGCTAATAATATGAGTTAGATTGATAATAATAACAGCAGTAAGAATAGTAATTGTCATTCTATCGATCATATAAGCATAATATGGCTAATAATATGAGTTAGATTGATAATAACAACAATAATAAGTATAGTAATTGTCGTTCAATCGATCATATAAGCATAATATGGCTAATAATATGAGTTAGATTGATAAAAATAAGAGTAACAAGTATAGTAATTGTCGTCCTATCGATCATATAAGCATAATATGGCTTATAATATGAGTTAGATTGATAATAATAAGAGTAAGATGTATAGTAATTGTCGTTCTATCGATCCTATAAGCATAATATGGCTAATAGTATGAGTTAGATTGATAACAATAAGAGTAACAAGTATAGTAATTGTCGTTCAATCGATCATATAAGCTTAATATTTCTAATAATATGAGTTAGATTGATAATAATACGAGTAACAAGTATTGTTATTGTCGTTCAATCGATCATATAAGCATAATATGGCTAATAATATGAGTTAGATTGATAATAATAAGAGTAATAAGTATAGTAATTGTCGTTCTATCGATCATATAAGCTTAATAGTTCTAATAATATGAGTTAGATTGATAATAATAAGAGTAACAAGTATAGTTATTGTCGTTCTATCGATAATATAAGCATAATATGGCTAATAATATGAGTTAGATTGACAACAGTAAGAGTACTAAGTACAGTGACTGTCATTCTATCGATCATATAAGCATAATATGGCTAATAATATGATTTAGATTGATAATAATACCAGTAATAAGAATAGTAATTGTCATTCTATCGATCATATAAGCATAATATGGCTAATAATATGAGTTAGATTGATAATAACAACAATAATAAGTATAGTAATTGTCGTTCTATCGATCATATAATCATAATATGGCTAATAATATGAGTTAGATTGATAATAATAAGAGTAATAAGTATAGTAATTGTCGTTCTATCGATCATATGAGCTTAATATTTCTAATAATATGAGTTAGGTTAATAATAATAAGAGTAACAAGTATAGTTATTGTCGTTCAATCGATCATATAAGCATAATATGGCCAATAATATGAGTTAGATTGATAATAATAAGAGTAAGAAGTATAGTAATTGTCGTTCTATCGATCCTATAAGCATAATATGGCTAATAATATGAGTTAGATTGATAATAATAAGAGTAATAAGTATAGTAATTGTCGTTCTATCGATCATATAAGCTTAATAGTTCTAATAATATGAGTTAGATTGATAATAATAAGAGTAACAAGTATAGTTATTGTCGTTCTATCGATAATATAAGCATAATATGGCTAATAATATGAGTTAGATTGACAACAGTAAGAGTACTAAGTATAGTAACTGTCATTCTATCGATCATATAAGCATAATATGGCTAATAATATGAGTTGTATTGATAATAATAACAGTAATAAGAATAGTAATTGTCATTGTATCGATCATATAAGCATAATATGGCTAATAATATGAGTTAGATTGATAATAACAACAATAATAAGTATAGTAATTGTCGTTCTATCGATAATATAAGCATAATATGGCTAATAATATGGGTTAGATTGATAATAATAAGAGTAACAAGTACAGTTATTGTCGTTCTATCGATAATATAAGCATAATATGGCCAATAATATGAGTTAGATTGATAATAATAAGAGTAACAAGTATAGTTATTGTCATTCTATCGATCATATAAGCTTAATATTTCTAATAATATGAGTTAGATTGATAATAATACGAGTAACAAGTATTGTTATTGTCGTTCAATCGATCATATAAGCATAATATGGCTAATAATATGAGTTAGATTGATAATAATAAGAGTAATAAGTATAGTAATTGTCGTTCTATCGATCATATAAGCTTAATAGTTCTAATAATATGAGTTAGATTGATAATAATAAGAGTAACAAGTATAGTTATTGTCGTTCTATCGATAATATAAGCATAATATGGCTAATAATATGAGTTAGATTGACAACAGTAAGAGTACTAAGTACAGTGACTGTCATTCTATCGATCATATAAGCATAATATGGCTAATAATATGATTTAGATTGATAATAATAACAGTAATAAGAATAGTAATTGTCATTCTATCGATCATATAAGCATAATATGGCTAATAATATGAGTTAGATTGATAATAACAACAATAATAAGTATAGTAATTGTCGTTCTATCGATCATATAATCATAATATGGCTAATAATATGAGTTAGATTGATAATAATAAGAGTAATAAGTATAGTAATTGTCGTTCTATCGATCATATAATCATAATATGGCTAATAATATGAGTTAGATTGATAATAATAAGAGTAATAAGTATAGTAATTGTCGTTCTATCGATCATATGAGCTTAATATTTCTAATAATATGAGTTAGGTTAATAATAATAAGAGTAACAAGTATAGTTATTGTCGTTCAATCGATCATATAAGCATAATATGGCCAATAATATGAGTTAGATTGATAATAATAAGAGTAAGAAGTATAGTAATTGTCGTTCTATCGATCCTATAAGCATAATATGGCTAATATTATGAGTTAGATTGATAACAATAAGAGTAACAAGTATAGTAATTGTCGTTCAATCGATCATATAAGCTTAATATTTCTAATAATATGAGTTAGATTGATAACAATAAGAGTAACAAGTATAGTAATTGTCGTTCTATCGATCATATAAGCATAATATGGCTAATAATATGAGTTAGATTGATAATAATAAGAGTAATAAGTATAGTAATTGTCGTTCTATCGATCATATAAGCTTAATAGTTCTAATAATATGAGTTAGATTGATAATAATAAGAGTAACAAGTATAGTAATTGTCGTTCTATCGATCATATAAGCATAATATGGCTAATAATATGAGTTAGATTGATAATAATAAGAGTAATAAGTATAGTAATTGTCGTTCTATCGATCATATAAGCTTAATAGTTCTAATAATATGAGTTAGATTGATAATAATAAGAGTAACAAGTATAGTTATTGTCGTTCTATCGATAATATAAGCATAATATGGCTAATAATATGAGTTAGATTGACAACAGTAAGAGTACTAAGTATAGTAACTGTCATTCTATCGATCATATAAGCATAATATGGCTAATAATATGAGTTATATTGATAATAATAACAGTAATAAGAATAGTAATTGTCATTGTATCGATCATATAAGCATAATATGGCTAATAATATGAGTTAGATTGATAATAACAACAATAATAAGTATAGTAATTGTCGTTCTATCGATCATATAAGCTTAATATTTCTAATAATATGAGTTAGATTGATAATAATAAGAGTAACAAGTATAGTTATTGTCGTTCTATCGATAATATAAGCATAATATGGCTAATAATGTGAGTTAGATTGATAATAATAAGAGTAACAAGTATAGTTATTGTCGTTCTATCGATAATATAAGCATAATATGGCTAATAATATGAGTTAGATTGACAACAGTAAGAGTACTAAGTATAGTAACTGTCATTCTGTCGATCATATAAGCATAATATGGCTAATAATATGAGTTAGATTGATAATAATAACAGTAATAAGAATAGTAATTGTCATTCTATCGATCATATAAGCATAATATGGCTAATAATATGAGTTAGATTGATAATAACAACAATAATAAGTATAGTGATTGTCGTTCTATCGATCATGTAAGCATAATATGGCTAATAATATGAGTTAGATTGATAATAATGAGAGTAACAAGTATAGTAAGTGTCATTCAATCGATCATATAAGCATAATATGGCTAATAATATGAGTTAGATTGATAAAAGTAAGAGTAATATGTATAGTAATTGGCATTCTATCGATCATATAAGCATAATATGGCTAATAATATGAGTTAGATTAATAGTAATGAGAGTAACAGGTTTAGAAATTGTCGTTCAATCGATCATATAAGCATAATATGGCTAATAATATGAGTTAGATTGATAATAATGAGAGTAACAAGTATAGAAATTGTCGTTCAATCGATCATATAAGCATAATATGGCTAATAATATGAGTTAGATTGATAAAAATAAGAGTAACAAGTATAGTAATTGTCGTCCTATCGATCATATAAGCATAATATGGCTTATAATATGAGTTAGATTGATAATAATAAGAGTAAGAAGTATAGTAATTGTCGTTCTATCGATCCTATAAGCATAATATGGCTAATAGTATGAGTTAGATTGATAACAATAAGAGTAACAAATATAGTAATTGTCGTTCAATCGATCATATAAGCTTAATATTTCTAATAATATGAGTTAGATTGATAATAATAAGAGTAACAAGTATTGTTATTGTCGTTCAATCGATCATATAAGCATAATATGGCTAATAATATGAGTTAGATTGATAAAAATAAGAGTAACAAGTATAGTAATTGTCGTCCTATAGATCATATAAGCATAATATGGCTAATAATATGAGTTAGATTGATAATAATAAGAGTAAGAAGTATAGTAATTGTCGTTCTATCGATCCTATAAGCATAATATGGCTAATAGTATGAGTTAGATTGATAACAATAAGAGTAACAAGTATAGTAATTGTCGTTCAATCGATCATATAAGCTTAATATTTCTAATAATATGAGTTAGATTGATAACAATAAGAGTAACAAGTATAGTAATTGTCGTTCTATCGATCATATAAGCATAATGTAGCTAATAATATGAGTTAGATTGATAATAATAAGAGTAATAAGTATAGTAATTGTCGTTCTATCGATCATATAAGCTTAATAGTTCTAATGATATGAGTTAGATTGATAATAATAAGAGTAACAAGTATAGTTATTGTCATTCTATCGATAATATAAGCATAATATGGCTAATAATATGAGTTAGATTAACAACAGTAAGAGTACTAAGTATAGTAACTGTCATTCTATCGATCATATAAGCATAATATGGCTAATAATATGAGTTAGATTGAAACAGTAAGAGTACTAAGTATAGTAACTGTCATTCTGTCGATCATATAAGCATAATATGGCTAATAATATGAGTTAGATTGATAATAATAACAGTAATAAGAATAGTAATTGTCATTCTATCGATCATATAAGCATAATATGGCTAATAATATGAGTTAGATTGATAATAACAACAATAATAAGTATAGTAATTGTCGTTCTATCGATCATATAAGCTTAATATTTCTAATAATATGAGTTAGATTGATAATAATAAGAGTAACAAGTATAGTTATTGTCGTTCTATCGATAATATAAGCATAATATGGCTAATAATATGAGTTAGATTGACAACAGTAAGAGTACTAAGTATAGTAACTGTCATTCTATCGATCATATAAGCATAATATGGCTAATAATATGAGTTAGATTGATAAAAATAAGAGTAACAAGTATAGTAATTGTCGTCCTATCGATCACATAAGCATAATATGGCTAATAATATGAGTTAGATTGACAACAGTAAGAGTACTAAGTATAGTAATTGTCGTTCTATCGATCATATAAGCTTAATATTTCTAATAATATGAGTTAGATTGATAACAATAAGAGTAACAAGTATAGTTATTGTCGTTCTATCGATAATATAAGCATAATATGGCTAATAATATGAGTTAGATTGATAATAACAACAATAATAAGTATAGTAATTGTCCTTCTATCGATCATATAAGCATAATATGGCTAATAATATGAGTTAGATTGATAATAATGAGAGTAACAAGTATAGTAAGTGTCATTCAATCGATCATATAAGCATAATATGGCTAATAATATGAGTCAGATTGATAAAAGTAAGAGTAATATGTATAGTAATTGCCATTCTATCGATCATATAAGCATAATATGGCTAATAATATGAGTTAGATTGATAATAATGAGAGTAACAGGTTTAGAAATTGTCGTTCAATCGATCATATAAGCATAATATGGCTAATAATATGAGTTAGATTGATAATAATGAGAGTAACAAGTATAGAAATTGTCGTTCAATCGATCATATAAGCATAATATGGCTAATAATATGAGTTAGATTGATAAAAATAAGAGTAACAAGTATAGTAATTGTCGTCCTATCGATCATATAAGCATAATATGGCTTATAATATGAGTTAGATTGATAATAATAAGAGTAAGAAGTATAGTAATTGTCGTTCTATCGATCCTATAAGCATAATATGGCTAATAGTATGAGTTAGATTGATAACAATAAGAGTAACAAGTATAGTAATTGTCGTTCAATCGATCATATAAGCTTAATATTTCTAATAATATGAGTTAGATTGATAATAATAAGAGTAACAACTATAGTTATTGTCGCTCTATCGATAATATAAGCATAATATGGCTAAAAATATGAGTTAGATTGACAACAGTAAGAGTACTAAGTATAGTAACTGTCATTCTATCGATCATATAAGCATAATATGGCTAATAATATGAGTTAGATTGACAACAGTAAGAGTACTAAGTATAGTAACTGTCATTCTGTCGATCATATAAGCATAATATGGCTAATAATATGAGTTAGATTGATAATAATAACAGTAATAAGAATAGTAATTGTCATTCTATCGATCATATAAGCATAATATGGCTAATACTATGAGTTAGCTTGATAATAACAACAATAATAAGTATAGTAATTGTCGTTCTATCGATCATATAAGCATAATATGGCTAATAATATGAGTTAGATTGATAATAATAAGAGTAATAAGTATAGTAATTGTCGTTCTATCGATCATATAAGCTTAATAGTTCTAATAATATGAGTTAGATTGATAATAATAGGAGTAACAAGTATAGTTATTGTCGTTCTATCGATAATATAAGCATAATATGGCTAATAATATGAGTTAGATTGACAACAGTAAGAGTACTAAGTATAGTAACTGTCATTCTATCGATCATATAAGCATAATATGGCTAATAATATGAGTTAGATTGACAACAGTAAGAGTACTAAGTATAGTAACTGTCATTCTGTCGATCATATAAGCATAATATGGCTAATAATATGAGTTAGATTGATAATAATAACAGTAATAAGAATAGTAATTGTCATTCTATCGATCATATAAGCATAATATGGCTAATAATATGAGTTAGATTGATAATAACAACAATAATAAGTATGGTAATTGTCGTTCTATCGATCATATAAGCTTAATATTTCTAATAATATGAGTTAGATTGATAATAATAAGAGTAACAAGTATAGTTATTGTCGTTCTATCGATAATATAAGCATAATATGGCTAATAATATGAGTTAGATTGACAACAGTAAGAGTACTAAGTATAGTAACTGTCATTCTATCGATCATATAAGCATAATATGGCTAATAATATGAGTTAGATTGATAAAAATAAGAGTAACAAGTATAGTAATTGTCGTCCTATCGATCACATAAGCATAATATGGCTAATAATATGAGTTAGATTGACAACAGTAAGAGTACTAAGTATAGTAATTGTCGTTCTATCGATCATATAAGCTTAATATTTCTAATAATATGAGTTAGATTGATAATAATAAGAGTAACAAGTATAGTTATTGTCGTTCTATCGATAATATAAGCATAATATGGCTAATAATATGAGTTAGATTGATAATAACAACAATAATAAGTATAGTAATTGTCCTTCTATCGATCATATAAGCATAATATGGCTAATAATATGAGTTAGATTGATAATAATGAGAGTAACAAGTATAGTAAGTGTCATTCAATCGATCATATAAGCATAATATGGCTAATAATATGAGTCAGATTGATAAAAGTAAGAGTAATATGTATAGTAATTGCCATTCTATCGATCATATAAGCATAATATGGCTAATAATATGAGTTAGATTGATAATAATGAGAGTAACAGGTTTAGAAATTGTCGTTCAATCGATCATATAAGCATAATATGGCTAATAATATGAGTTAGATTGATAATAATGAGAGTAACAAGTATAGAAATTGTCGTTCAATCGATCATATAAGCATAATATGGCTAATAATATGAGTTAGATTGATAAAAATAAGAGTAACAAGTATAGTAATTGTCGTCCTATCGATCATATAAGCATAATATGGCTTATAATATGAGTTAGATTGATAATAATAAGAGTAAGAAGTATAGTAATTGTCGTTCTATCGATCCTATAAGCATAATATGGCTAATAGTATGAGTTAGATTGATAACAATAAGAGTAACAAGTATAGTAATTGTCGTTCAATCGATCATATAAGCTTAATATTTCTAATAATATGAGTTAGATTGATAATAATAAGAGTAACAACTATAGTTATTGTCGCTCTATCGATAATATAAGCATAATATGGCTAAAAATATGAGTTAGATTGACAACAGTAAGAGTACTAAGTATAGTAACTGTCATTCTATCGATCATATAAGCATAATATGGCTAATAATATGAGTTAGATTGACAACAGTAAGAGTACTAAGTATAGTAACTGTCATTCTGTCGATCATATAAGCGTAATATGGCTAATAATATGAGTTAGATTGATAATAATAACAGTAATAAGAATAGTAATTGTCATTCTATCGATCATATAAGCATAATATGGCTAATAATATGAGTTAGCTTGATAATAACAACAATAATAAGTATAGTAATTGTCGTTCTATCGATCATATAAGCATAATATGGCTAATAATATGAGTTAGATTGATAATAATAAGAGTAATAAGTATAGTAATTGTCGTTCTATCGATCATATAAGCTTAATAGTTCTAATAATATGAGTTAGATTGATAATAATAAGAGTAACAAGTATAGTTATTGTCGTTCTATCGATAATATAAGCATAATATGGCTAATAATATGAGTTAGATTGACAACAGTAAGAGTACTAAGTATAGTAACTGTCATTCTATCGATCATATAAGCATAATATGGCTAATAATATGAGTTAGATTGATAAAAATAAGAGTAACAAGTATAGTAATTGTCGTCCTATCGATCATATAAGCATAATATGGCTAATAATATGAGTTAGATTGATAATAATAAGAGTAAGAAGTATAGTAATTGTCGTTCTATCGATCATATAAGCTTAATATTTCTAATAATATGAGTTAGATTGATAATAATAAGAGTAACAAGTATAGTTATTGTCGTTCTATCGATAATATAAGCATAATATGGCTAATAATATGGGTTAGATTGATAATAATAAGAGTAACAAGTATAGTTATTGTCGTTCTATCGATAATATAAGCATAATATGGCTAATAATATGGGTTAGATTGACAACAGTAAGAGTACTTAGTATAGTAACTGTCATTCTGTCGATCATATAAGCATAATATGGCTAATAATATGAGTTAGATTGATAATAATAACAGTAATAAGAATAGTAATTGTCATTCTATCGATCATATAAGCATAATATGGCTAATAATATGAGTTAGATTGATAATAATAAGAGTAAGAAGTATAGTAATTGTCGTTCTATCGATCCTATAAGCATAATATGGCTAATAGTATGAGTTAGATTGATAACAATAAGAGTAACAAGTATAGTAATTGTCGTTCAATCGATCATATAAGCTTAATATTTCTAATAATATGAGTTAGATTGATAATAATATGAGTTAGATTGATAATAATATGAGTAACAAGTATAGTTATTGTCGTTCTATCGATAATATAAGCATAATATGGCTAATAATATGAGTTAGATTGACAACAGTAAGAGTACTAAGTATAGTAACTGTCATTCTGTCGATCATATAAGCATAATATGGCTAATAATATGAGTTAGATTGATAATAATAACAGTAATAAGAATAGTAATTGTCATTCTATCGATCATATAAGCATAATATGGCTAATAATATGAGTTAGATTGATAATAACAACAATAATAAGTATAGTGATTGTCGTTCTATCGATCATATAAGCATAATATGGCTAATAATATGAGTTAGATTGATAATAATGAGAGTAACAAGTATAGTAAGTGTCATTCAATCGATCATATAAGCATAATATGGCTAATAATATGAGTTAGATTGATAAAAGTAAGAGTAATATGTATAGTAATTGCCATTCTATCGATCATATAAGCATAATATGGCTAATAATATGAGTTAGATTAATAATAATGAGAGTAACAGGTTTAGAAATTGTCGTTCAATCGATCATATAAGCATAATATGGCTAATAATATGAGTTAGATTGATAATAATGAGAGTAACAAGTATAGAAATTGTCGTTCAATCGATCATATAAGCATAATATGGCTAATAATATGAGTTAGATTGATAAAAATAAGAGCAACAAGTATAGTAATTGTCGTTCAATCGATCATATAAGCATAATATGGCTAATAATATGAGTTAGATTGATAAAAATAAGAGTAACAAGTATAGTAATTGTCGTCCTATAGATCATATAAGCATAATATGGCTAATAATATGAGTTAGATTGATAACAATAAGAGTAACAAGTATAGTAATTGTCGTTCTATCGATCATATAAGCATAATATGGCTAATAATATGAGTTAGATTGATAATAATAAGAGTAATAAGTATAGTAATTGTCGTTCTATCGATCATATAAGCTTAATAGTTCTAATGATATGAGTTAGATTGATAATAATAAGAGTAACAAGTATAGTTATTGTCGTTCTATCGATAATATAAGCATAATATGGCTAATAATATGAGTTAGATTGACAACAGTAAGAGTACTAAGTATAGTAACTGTCATTCTATCGATCATATAAGCATAATATGGCTTAATAATATGAGTTAGATTGACAACAGTAAGAGTACTAAGTATAGTAACTGTCATTCTGTCGATCATATAAGCATAATATGGCTAATAATATGAGTTAGATTGATAATAATAACAGTAATAAGAATAGTAATTGTCATTCTATCGATCATATAAGCATAATATGGCTAATAATATGAGTTAGATTGATAATAACAACAATAATAAGTATAGTAATTGTCGTTCTATCGATCATATAAGCTTAATATTTCTAATAATATGAGTTAGATTGATAATAATAAGAGTAACAAGTATAGTTATTGTCGTTCTATCGATAATATAAGCATAATATGGCTAATAATATGGGTTAGATTGGCAACAGTAAGAGTACTTAGTATAGTAACTGTCATTCTATCGATCATATAAGCATAATATGGCTAATAATATGAGTTAGATTGATAATAATAACAGTAGTAAGAATAGTAATTGTCATTCTATCGATCATATAAGCATAATATGGCTAATAATATGAGTTAGATTGATAATAACAACAATAATAAGTATAGTAATTGTCGTTCAATCGATCATATAAGCATAATATGGCTAATAATATGAGTTAGATTGATAAAAGTAAGAGTAATATGTATAGTAATTGCCATTCTATCGATGATATAAGCATAATATGGCTAATAATATGAGTTAGATTGATAATAATGAGAGTAACAGGTTTAGAAATTGTCGTTCAATCGATCATATAAGCATAATATGGCCAATAATATGAGTTAGATTGATATTAATAAGAGTAATAAGTATACTAATTGTCGTTCTATCGATCATATAAGCATAATATGGCTAATAATATGAGTTAGATTGATAAAAGTAAGAGTAATATGTATAGTAACGGCCATTCTATCGATCATATAAGCATAATATGGCTAATAATATGAGTTAGATTGACAACAGTAAGAGTACTAAGTATAGTAACTGTCATTCTGTCGATCATATAAGCATAATATGGCTAATAATATGAGTTAGATTGATAATAACAACAATAATAAGTATAGTAATTGTCGTTCTATCGATCATATAAGCATAATATGGCTAATAATATGAGTTAGATTGATAATAATGAGAGTAACAAGTATAGTAATTGTCATTCAATCGATCATATAAGCATAATATGGCTAATAATATGAGTTAGATTGATAATAATGAGAGTAACAAGTATAGTTATTGTCGTTCTATCGATAATATAAGCATAATATGGCTAATAATATGAGTTAGATTGACAACAGTAAGAGTACTAAGTATAGTAACTGTCATTCTATCGATCATATAAGCATAATATGGCTAATAATATGAGTTAGATTGACAACAGTAAGAGTACTAAGTATAGTAACTGTCATTCTGTCGATCATATAAGCATAATATGGCTAATAATATGAGTTAGATTGATAATAATAACAGTAATAAGAATAGTAATTGTCATTCTGTCGATCATATAAGCATAATATGGCTAATAATATGAGTTAGATTGATAAAAATAAGAGTAACAAGTATAGTAATTGTCGTCCTATCGATCATATAAGCATAATATGGCTTATAATATGAGTTAGATTGATAATAATAAGAGTAAGATGTATAGTAATTGTCGTTCTATCGATCCTATAAGCATAATATGGCTAATAATATGAGTTAGATTGATAATAATAAGAGTAATAAGTATAGTAATTGTCGTTCTATCGATCATATAAGCTTAATAGTTCTAATAATATGAGTTAGATTGATAATAATAAGAGTAACAAGTATAGTTATTGTCGTTCTATCGATAATATAAGCATAATATGGCTAATAATATGAGTTAGATTGACAACAGTAAGAGTACTAAGTACAGTGACTGTCATTCTATCGATCATATAAGCATAATATGGCTAATAATATGATTTAGATTGATAATAATAACAGTAATAAGAATAGTAATTGTCATTCGATCGATAATATAAGCATAATATGGCTAATAATATGAGTTAGATTGACAACAGTAAGAGTACTAAGTATAGTAACTGTCATTCTATCGATCATATAAGCATAATATGGCTAATAATATGAGTTAGATTGACAACAGTAAGAGTACTAAGTATAGTAACTGTCATTCTGTCGATCATATAAGCATAATATGGCTAATAATATGAGTTAGATTGATAATAATAACAGTAATAAGAATAGTAATTGTCATTCTGTCGATCATATAAGCATAATATGGCTAATAATATGAGTTAGATTGATAAAAATAAGAGTAACAAGTATAGTAATTGTCGTCCTATCGATCATATAAGCATAATATGGCTTATAATATGAGTTAGATTGATAATAATAAGAGTAAGATGTATAGTAATTGTCGTTCTATCGATCCTATAAGCATAATATGGCTAATAGTATGAGTAGATTGATAACAATAAGAGTAACAAGTATAGTAATTGTCGTTCATCGATCATATAAGCTTAATATTTCTAATAATATGAGTTAGATTGATAATAATACGAGTAACAAGTATTGTTATTGTCGTTCAAATCGATCATATAAGCATAATATGGCTAATAATATGAGTTAGATTGATAATAATAAGAGTAATAAGTATAGTAATTGTCGTTCTATCGATCATATAAGCTTAATAGTTCTAATAATATGAGTTAGATTGATAATAATAAGAGTAACAAGTATAGTTATTGTCGTTCTATCGATAATATAAGCATAATATGGCTAATAATATGAGTTAGATTGACAACAGTAAGAGTACTAAGTACAGTGACTGTCATTCTATCGATCATATAAGCATAATATGGCTAATAATATGATTTAGATTGATAATAATAACAGTAATAAGAATAGTAATTGTCATTCTATCGATCATATAAGCATAATATGGCTAATAATATGAGTTAGATTGATAATAACAACAATAATAAGTATAGTAATTGTCGTTCTATCGATCATATAATCATAATATGGCTAATAATATGAGTTAGATTGATAATAATAAGAGTAATAAGTATAGTAATTGTCGTTCTATCGATCATATGAGCTTAATATTTCTAATAATATGAGTTAGGTTAATAATAATAAGAGTAACAAGTATAGTTATTGTCGTTCAATCGATCATATAAGCATAATATTGCCAATAATATGAGTTAGATTGATAATGATAAGAGTAAGAAGTATAGTAATTGCCGTTCTATCGATCCTATAAGCATAATATGGCTAATATTATGAGTTAGATTGATAACAATAAGAGTAACAAGTATAGTAATTGTCGTTCAATCGATCATATAAGCTTAATATTTCTAATAATATGAGTTAGATTGATAACAATAAGAGTAACAAGTATAGTAATTGTCGTTCTATCGATCATATAAGCATAATATGGCTAATAATATGAGTTAGATTGATAATAATAAGAGTAATAAGTATAGTAATTGTCGTTCTATCGATCATATAAGCTTAATAGTTCTAATAATATGAGTTAGATTGATAATAATAAGAGTAACAAGTATAGTTATTGTCGTTCTATCGATAATATAAGCATAATATGGCTAATAATATGAGTTAGATTGACAACAGTAAGAGTAAGAAGTATAGTAATTGTCGTTCAATCGATCATATAAGCATAATATGGCTAATAATATGAGTTAGATTGATAATAATAAGAGTAATAAGTATAGTAATTGTCGTTCTATCGATCATATAAGCTTAATAGTTCTAATAATATGAGTTAGATTGATAATAATAAGAGTAACAAGTATAGTTATTGTCGTTCTATCGATAATATAAGCATAATATGGCTAATAATATGAGTTAGATTGACAACAGTAAGAGTACTAAGTACAGTGACTGTCATTCTATCGATCATATAAGCATAATATGGCTAATAATATGATTTAGATTGATAATAATAACAGTAATAAGAATAGTAATTGTCATTCTATCGATCATATAAGCATAATATGGCTAATAATATGAGTTAGATTGATAATAACAACAATAATAAGTATAGTAATTGTCGTTCTATCGATCATATAATCATAATATGGCTAATAATATGAGTTAGATTGATAATAATAAGAGTAATAAGTATAGTAATTGTCGTTCTATCGATCATATAATCATAATATGGCTAATAATATGAGTTAGATTGATAATAATAAGAGTAATAAGTATAGTAATTGTCGTTCTATCGATCATATGAGCTTAATATTTCTAATAATATGAGTTAGGTTAATAATAATAAGAGTAACAAGTATAGTTATTGTCGTTCAATCGATCATATAAGCATAATATGGCCAATAATATGAGTTAGATTGATAATAATAAGAGTAAGAAGTATAGTAATTGTCGTTCTATCGATCCTATAAGCATAATATGGCTAATATTATGAGTTAGATTGATAACAATAAGAGTAACAAGTATAGTAATTGTCGTTCAATCGATCATATAAGCTTAATATTTCTAATAATATGAGTTAGATTGATAACAATAAGAGTAACAAGTATAGTAATTGTCGTTCTATCGATCATATAAGCATAATATGGCTAATAATATGAGTTAGATTGATAATAATAAGAGTAATAAGTATAGTAATTGTCGTTCTATCGATCATATAAGCTTAATAGTTCTAATAATATGAGTTAGATTGATAATAATAAGAGTAACAAGTATAGTTATTGTCGTTCTATCGATAATATAAGCATAATATGGCTAATAATATGAGTTAGATTGACAACAGTAAGAGTACTAAGTATAGTAACTGTCATTCTATCGATCATATAAGCATAATATGGCTAATAATATGAGTTATATTGATAATAATAACAGTAATAAGAATAGTAATTGTCATTGTATCGATCATATAAGCATAATATGGCTAATAATATGAGTTAGATTGATAATAACAACAATAATAAGTATAGTAATTGTCGTTCTATCGATCATATAAGCTTAATATTTCTAATAATATGAGTTAGATTGATAATAATAAGAGTAACAAGTATAGTTATTGTCGTTCTATCGATAATATAAGCATAATATGGCTAATAATATGGGTTAGATTGATAATAATAAGAGTAACAAGTATAGTTATTGTCGTTCTATCGATAATATAAGCATAATATGGCCAATAATATGAGTTAGATTGATAATAATAAGAGTAACAAGTATAGTTATTGTCGTTCTATCGATAATATAAGCATAATATGGCTAATAATATGGGTTAGATTGACAACAGTAAGAGTACTTAGTATAGTAACTGTCATTCTATCGATCATATAAGCATAATATGGCTAATAATATGAGTTAGATTGATAATAATAACAGTAAGAAGAATAATAATTGTCATTGTATCGATCATATAAGCATAATATGGCTAATAATATGAGTTAGATTGATAATAACAACAATAATAAGTATAGTAATTGTCGTTCTATCGATCATATAAGCATAATATGGCTAATAATATGAGTTAGATTGATAATAATGAGAGTAACAAGTATAGAAATTGTCGTTCAATCGATCATATAAGCATAATATGGCTAATAATATGAGTTAGATTGATAAAAATAAGAGTAACAAGTATAGTAGTTGTCGTCCTATCGATCATATAAGCATAATATGGCTAATAATATGAGTTAGATTGATAATAATAAGAGTAAGAAGTATAGTAATTGTCGTTCTATCGATCCTATAAGCATAATATGGCTAATAGTATGAGTTAGATTGATAACAATAAGAGTAACAAGTATAGTAATTGTCGTTCAATCGATCATATAAGCTTAATATTTCTAATAATATGAGTTAGATTGATAATAATAAGAGTAACAAGTATTGTTATTGTCGTTCAATCGATCGTATAAGCATAATATGGCTAATAATATGAGTTAGATTGATAAAAATAAGAGTAACAAGTATAGTAATTGTCGTCCTATAGATCATATAAGCATAATATGGCTAATAATATGAGTTAGATTGATAATAATAAGAGTAAGAAGTATAGTAATTGTCGTTCTATCGATCCTATAAGCATAATATGGCTAATAGTATGAGTTAGATTGATAACAATAAGAGTAACAAGTATAGTAATTGTCGTTCAATCGATCATATAAGCTTAATATTTCTAATAATATGAGTTAGATTGATAACAATAAGAGTAACAAGTATAGTAATTGTCGTTCTATCGATCATATAAGCATAATATGGCTAATAATATGAGTTAGATTGATAATAATAAGAGTAATAAGTATAGTAATTGTCGTTCTATCGATCATATAAGCTTAATAGTTCTAATAATATGAGTTAGATTGATAATAATAAGAGTAACAAGTATAGTTATTGTCGTTCTATCGATAATATAAGCATAATATGGCTAATAATATGAGTTAGATTGACAACAGTAAGAGTACTAAGTACAGTGACTGTCATTCTATCGATCATATAAGCATAATATGGCTAATAATATGATTTAGATTGATAATAATAACAGTAATAAGAATAGTAATTGTCATTCTATCGATCATATAAGCATAATATGGCTAATAATATGAGTTAGATTGATAATAACAACAATAATAAGTATAGTAATTGTCGTTCTATCGATCATATAATCATAATATGGCTAATAATATGAGTTAGATTGATAATAATAAGAGTAATAAGTATAGTAATTGTCGTTCTATCGATCATATGAGCTTAATATTTCTAATAATATGAGTTAGGTTAATAATAATAAGAGTAACAAGTATAGTTATTGTCGTTCAATCGATCATATAAGCATAATATGGCCAATAATATGAGTTAGATTGATAATGATAAGAGTAAGAAGTATAGTAATTGCCGTTCTATCGATCCTATAAGCATAATATGGCTAATATTATGAGTTAGATTGATAACAATAAGAGTAACAAGTATAGTAATTGTCGTTCAATCGATCATATAAGCTTAATATTTCTAATAATATGAGTTAGATTGATAACAATAAGAGTAACAAGTATAGTAATTGTCGTTCTATCGATCATATAAGCATAATATGGCTAATAATATGAGTTAGATTGATAATAATAAGAGTAATAAGTATAGTAATTGTCGTTCTATCGATCATATAAGCTTAATAGTTCTAATAATATGAGTTAGATTGATAATAATAAGAGTAACAAGTATAGTTATTGTCGTTCTATCGATAATATAAGCATAATATGGCTAATAATATGAGTTAGATTGACAACAGTAAGAGTAAGAAGTATAGTAATTGTCGTTCTATCGAT
>NW_027473498.1:106389-206606 GCF_050947335.1 Megachile rotundata | reverse complement strand
ATAGGACGACAATTACTATACTCACTACTCTTATTGTTATCAATCTAACTCATATTATTAGCCATATTATGCTTATATGATCGATAGAACGACAATTACTATTCTTATTACTCTTATTCTTATCAATCTAACTCATATTATTAGCCATATTATGCTTATATGATCGGTAGAACGATAATTACTATACTTATTACTCTTAGTATTGTCAATCTAACTCATATTATTAGTCATATTATGCTTATATGATCGATAGAACGACAATTACTATACTTATTACTCTTATTATTATCAATCTAATTCATATTATTAGCCATATTATGCCTATATGATCGATAGGAGGACAATTACTATACTTATTATTCTTATTTTTATCAACCTAACTCATATTATTAGCCATATTATGCTTATATGATCGGTAGAACGATAATTACTATACTTATTACTCTTAGTATTGTCAATCTAACTCATATTATTAGTCATATTATGCTTATATGATCGATAGAACGACAATTACTATACTCATTACTCTTATTATTATCAATCTAACTCATATTATTAACCATATTATGCTTATGTGATCGATAGGACGACAATTACTATACTTATTACTCTTATTATTATCAATCTAACTCACATTATTAGCCATATTATGCTTATATGATCGATAGGACGACAATTACTATACTCGCTACTCTTATTGTTATCAATCTAACTCATATTATTAGCCATATTATGCTTATATGATCGATAGAACGACAATTACTATTCTTATTACTCTTATTCTTATCAATCTAACTCATATTATTAGCCATATTATGCTTATATGATCGGTAGAACGATAATTACTATACTTATTACTCTTAGTATTGTCAATCTAACTCATATTATTAGTCATATTATGCTTATATGATCGATAGAACGACAATTACTATACTTATTACTCTTATTATTATCAATCTAATTCATATTATTAGCCATATTATGCTTATATGATCGGTAGAACGATAATTACTATACTTATTACTCTTTATATTATCAATCTAACTCTTATTATAAGCCATATTATGCTTAAATGATCGATAGAACGACAATTACTATACTTATTAGTCTTATTATTATCAATCTAACTCATATTATTAGCCATATTATGCTTATGTGATCGAAAGAACGGTAATAACTATACTTATTACTCTTATTATTATCAATCTAACTCATATTATTAGCCATATTATGCTTATATGATCGATAGTACGACAATTACTATACTTATTACTCTTATTCTTATCAATCTAACTCATATTATTAACCATATTATGCTTATGTGATCGATAGGACGACAATTACTATACTTATTACTATTATTATTATCAATCTAACTCACATTATTAGCCATATTATGCTTATATGATCGATAGGACGACAATTACTATACTCACTACTCTTATTGTTATCAATCTAACTCATATTATTAGCCATATTATGCTTATATGATCGATAGAACGACAATTACTATTCTTATTACTCTTATTCTTATCAATCTAACTCATATTATTAGCCATATTATGCTTATATGATCGGTAGAACGATAATTACTATACTTATTACTCTTAGTATTGTCAATCTAACTCATATTATTAGTCATATTATGCTTATATGATCGATAGAACGACAATTACTATACTTATTACTCTTATTATTATCAATCTAATTCATATTATTAGCCATATTATGCTTATATGATCGATAGGAGGACAATTACTATACTTATTATTCTTATTTTTATCAACCTAACTCATATTATTAGCCATATTATGCTTATATGATCGGTAGAACGATAATTACTATACTTATTACTCTTAGTATTGTCAATCTAACTCATATTATTAGCCATATTATGCTTATATGATCGACAGAACGACAATTACTATTCTTATTACTCTTATTATTATAAATCTAACTCATATTATTAGCCATATTATGCTTATATGATCGATAGAACGACAATTACTATAGTTATTACTCTTATTATTATCAATCTAACTCATATTATTAGCCATATTATGCTTATGTGATCGATAGGACGACAATTACTATACTTATTACTCTTATTATTATCAATCTAACTCACATTATTAGCCATATTATGCTTATATGATCGATAGGACGACAATTACTATACTCGCTACTCTTATTGTTATCAATCTAACTCATATTATTAGCCATATTATGCTTATATGATCGATAGAACGACAATTACTATTCTTATTACTCTTATTCTTATCAATCTAACTCATATTATTAGCCATATTATGCTTATATGATCGGTAGAACGATAATTACTATACTTATTACTCTTAGTATTGTCAATCTAACTCATATTATTAGTCATATTATGCTTATATGATCGATAGAACGACAATTACTATACTTATTACTCTTATTATTATCAATCTAATTCATATTATTAGCCATATTATGCTTATATGATCGGTAGAACGATAATTACTATACTTATTACTCTTATTATTATCAATCTAACTCATATTATTAGCCATATTATGCTTATATGATCGATAGAACGACAATTACTATACTCATTACTCTTATTATTATCAATCTAACTCATATTATTAACCATATTATGCTTATATGATCGACAGAACGACAATTACTATTCTTATTACACTCCCTGTTATCAATCTAACTCATATTATTAACCATATTATGCTTATATGATCGACAGAACGATAATTACTATTCTTATTACACTCCCTGTCATCAATCTAACTCATATTATTAGTCATATTATGCTTATATGAACGATAGAACGACAATTACTATACTTATTATTCTTATTTTTATCAACCTAACTCATATTATTAGCCATATTATGCTTAAATGATCGATAGAACGACAATTACTATACTTATTACTCTTATTATTATCAATCTAATTCATATTATTAGCCATATTATGCTTATATGATCGATAGGAGGACAATTACTATACTTATTATTCTTATTTTTATCAACCTAACTCATATTATTAGCCATATTATGCTTATATGATCGGTAGAACGATAATTACTATACTTATTACTCTTAGTATTGTCAATCTAACTCATATTATTAGTCATATTATGCTTATATGATCGATAGAACGACAATTACTATACTCATTACTCTTATTATTATCAATCTAACTCATATTATTAGCCATATTATGCTTATATGATCGATAGAACGACAATTACTATACTCATTACTCTTATTATTATCAATCTAACTCATATTATTAACCATATTATGCTTATATGATCGATAGAACGACAATTACTATACTTATTACTCTTATTATTATAAATCTAACTCATATTATTAGCCATATAATGCTTATATGATCGATAGAACGACAATTACTATACTTATTACTCTTATTATTGTCAATCTAACTCATATTATTAGCCATATTATGCTTATATGATCGACTGAACGACAATTACTATTCTTATTACTCTTATTATTGTCAATCTAACTCATATTATTAGCCATATTATGCTTATATGATCGACAGAACGACAATTACTATTCTTATTACTCTTATTATTATAAATCTAACTCATATTATTAGCCATATAATGCTTATATGATCGATAGAACGACAATTACTATACTTACTACTCTTATTATTATCAATCTAACTCATATTATTAACCATATTATGCTAATATGATCGATAGAACGACAATTACTATACTTATTATTCTTATTTTTATCAACTTAACTCATATTATTAGCCATATTATGCTTAAATGATCGATAGGAGGACAATTACTATACTTATTATTCTTATTTTTATCAACCTAACTCATATTATTAGCCATATTATGCTTATATGATCGGTAGAACGATAATTACTATACTTATTACTCTTAGTATTGTCAATCTAATTCATATTATTAGCCATATTATGCCTATATGATCGATAGGAGGACAATTACTATACTTATTATTCTTATTTTTATCAACCTAACTCATATTATTAGCCATATTATGCTTATATGATCGGTAGAACGATAATTACTATACTTATTACTCTTAGTATTGTCAATCTAACTCATATTATTAGTCATATTATGCTTATATGATCGATAGAACGACAATTACTATACTCATTACTCTTATTATTGTCAATCTAACTCATATTATTAGCCATATTATGCTTATATGATCGATAGAACGACAATTACTATACTTATTACTCTTATTATTATCAATCTAACTCATATTATTAGTCATATTATGCTTATATGATCGATAGAACGACAATTACTATACTTATTACTCTTATTATTATCAATCTAATTCATATTATTAGCCATATTATGCTTATATAACTGATAGGACGACAATTACTATACTTATTACTCTTATTATTATCAATCTAACTCATATTATTAGTCATATTATGCTTATATGAACGATAGAACGACAATTACTATACTTATTACTCTTATTATTATCAATCTAATTCATATTATTAGCCATATTATGCTTATATGATCGATAGGAGGACAATTACTATACTTATTATTCTTATTTTTATCAACCTAACTCATATTATTAGCCATATTATGCTTATATGATCGGTAGAACGATAATTACTATACTTATTACTCTTAGTATTGTCAATCTAACTCATATTATTAGTCATATTATGCTTATATGATCGATAGAACGACAATTACTATACTCATTACTCTTATTATTATCAATCTAACTCATATTATTAGCCATATTATGCTTATATGATCGACAAAACGACAATTACTATTCTTATTACTCTTATTATTATAAATCTAACTCATATTATTAGCCATATAATGCTTATATGATCGATAGAACGACAATTACTATACTTACTACTCTTATTATTATCAATCTAACTCATATTATTAACCATATTATGCTAATATGATCGATAGAACGACAATTACTATACTTATTATTCTTATTTTTATCAACTTAACTCATATTATTAGCCATATTATGCTTAAATGATCGATAGAACGACAATTACTATACTCATTACTCTTATTATTATCAATCTAACTTATATTATTAGTCATATTATGCTTATATGATCGATAGAACGACAATTACTATACTTATTACTCTTATTATTATCAATCTAATTCATATTATTAGCCATATTATGCTTATATAACTGATAGGACGACAATTACTATACTTATTACTCTTATTATTATCAATCTAACTCATGTTATTAGTCATATTATGCTTATATGAACGATAGAACGACAATTACTATACTTATTACTCTTATTATTATCTATCTAACTCATATTATTAGCCATATTATGCTTAAATGATCGATAGAACGACAATTACTATACTTATTACTCTTATTATTATCAATCTAACTCATATTACTAGCCATATTATGCTTATATGATCGACAGAACGACAATTACTATTCTTATTACACTCCCTGTTATCAATCTAACTCATATTATTAACCATATTATGCTTATATGATCGACAGAACGATAATTACTATTCTTATTACACTCCCTGTTATCAATCTAACTCATATTATTAGTCATATTATGCTTATATGATCGATAGAACGACAATTACTATACTCATTACTCTTATTATTGTCAATCTAACTCATATTATTAGCCATATTATGCTTATATGATCGATAGAACGACAATTACTATACTTATTACTCTTATTATTATCAATCTAACTCATATTATTAGTCATATTATGCTTATATGATCGATAGAACGACAATTACTATACTTATTACTCTTATTATTATCAATCTAATTCATATTATTAGCCATATTATGCTTATATAACTGATAGGACGATAATTACTATACTTATTACTCTTATTATTATCAATCTAACTCATATTATTAGTCATATTATGCTTATATGAACGATAGAACGACAATTACTATACTTATTACTCTTATTATTATCAATCTAATTCATATTATTAGCCATATTATGCTTATATAACTGATAGGACGATAATTACTATACTTATTACTCTTATTATTATCAATCTAACTCATATTATTAGCCATATTATGCTTATATGATCGATAGAACGACAATTACTATACTTATTACTCTTATTATTATCAATCTAACTCATATTATTAGTCATATTATGCTTATATGATCGATAGAACGACAATTACTATACTTATTACTCTTATTATTATCAATCTAATTCATATTATTAGCCATATTATGCTTATATAACTGATAGGACGATAATTACTATACTTATTACTCTTATTATTATCAATCTAACTCATATTATTAGTCATATTATGCTTATATGAACGATAGAACGACAATTACTATACTTATTACTCTTATTATTATCAATCTAATTCATATTATTAGCCATATTATGCTTATATGATCGATAGGAGGACAATTACTATACTTATTATTCTTATTTTTATCAACCTAACTCATATTATTAAGCATATTATGCTTATATGATCGATAGAACGACAATTACTATACTCATTACTCTTATTATTATCAATCTAACTCATATTATTAACCATATTATGCTTATATGATCGATAGAACGACAATTACTATACTTATTACTCTTATTATTATAAATCTAACTCATATTATTAGCCATATAATGCTTATATGATCGATAGAACGACAATTACTATACTTATTACTCTTATTATTGTCAATCTAACTCATATTATTAGCCATATTATGCTTATATGATCGACAGAACGACAATTACTATTCTTATTACTCTTATTATTGTCAATCTAACTCATATTATTAGCCATATTATGCTTATATGATCGACAGAACGACAATTACTATACTCATTACTCTTATTATTATCAATCTAACTTATATTATTAGTCATATTATGCTTATATGATCGATAGAACGACAATTACTATACTTATTACTCTTATTATTATCAATCTAATTCATATTATTAGCCATATTATGCTTATATAACTGATAGGACGACAATTACTATACTTATTACTCTTATTATTATCAAGCTAACTCATGTTATTAGTCATATTATTCTTATATGAACGATAGAACGACAATTACTATACTTATTACTCTTATTATTATCTATCTAACTCATATTATTAGCCATATTATGCTTAAATGATGGATAGAACGACAATTACTATACTTATTACTCTTATTATTATCAATCTAACTCATATTATTAGCCATATTATGCTTATATGATCGACAGAACGACAATTACTATTCTTATTACACTCCCTGTTATCAATCTAACTCATATTATTAACCATATTATGCTTATATGATCGACAGAACGACAATTACTATTCTTATTACACTCCCTGTTATCAATCTAACTCATATTATTAGTCATATTATGCTTATATGAACGATAGAACGACAATTACTATACTTATTATTCTTATTTTTATCAACCTAACTCATATTATTAGCCATATTATGCTTAAATGATCGATAGAACGACAATTACTATACTTATTACTCTTATTATTATCAATCTAACTCATATTATTAGTCATATTATGCTTATATGATCGATAGAACGACAATTACTATACTTATTACTCTTATCATTATCAATCTAATTCATATTATTAGCCATATTATGCTTATATAACTGATAGGACGACAATTACTATACTTATTACTCTTATTATTATCAATCTAACTCATATTATTAGTCATATTATGCTTATATGAACGATAGAACGACAATTACTATACTTATTACTCTTATTATTATCAATCTAACTCATATTATTAGCCATATTATGCTTATATGATCGATAGGAGGACAATTACTATACTTATTATTCTTATTTTTATCAACCTAACTGATATTATTAGCCATATTATGCTTAAATGATCGATAGAACGACAATTACTATACTTATTACTCTTATTATTATCAATCTAATTCATATTATTAGCCATATTATGCTTATATAACTGATAGGACGACAATTACTATGCTTATTACTCTTATTATTATCAATCTAACTCATATTATTAGCCATATTATGCTTAAATGATCGATAGAACGACAATTACTATACTTATTACTCTTATTATTATCAACCTAACTCATATTATTAGCCATATTATGCTTATATGATCGATAGGAGGACAATTACTATACTTATTATTCTTATTTTTATCAACCTAACTGATATTATTAGCCATATTATGCTTAAATGATCGATAGAACGACAATTACTATACTTATTACTCTTATTATTATCAATCTAATTCATATTATTAGCCATATTATGCTTATATAACTGATAGGACGACAATTACTATGCTTATTACTCTTATTATTATCAATCTAACTCATATTATTAGCCATATTATGCTTAAATGATCGATAGAACGACAATTACTATACTTATTACTCTTATTATTATCAACCTAACTCATATTATTAGCCATATTATGCTTATATGATCGACAGAACGACAATTACTATTCTTATTACACTCCCTGTTATCAATCTAACTCATATTATTAACCATATTATGCTTATATGATCGACAGAACGATAATTACTATTCTTATTACACTCCCTGTTATCAATCTAACTCATATTATTAGTCATATTATGCTTATATGAACGATAGAACGACAATTACTATACTTATTATTCTTATTTTTATCAACCTAACTCATATTATTAGCCATATTATGCTTAAATGATCGATAGAACGACAATTACTATACTTATTACTCTTATTATTATCAATCTAACTCACATTATTAGCCATATTATGCTTATATGATCGATAGGACGACAATTACTATACTCACTACTCTTATTGTTATCAATCTAACTCATACTATTAGCCATATTATGCTTATATGATCGATAGAACGACAATTACTATTCTTATTACTCTTATTCTTATCAATCTAACTCATATTATTAGCCATATTATGCTTATATGATCGGTAGAACGATAATTACTATACTTATTACTCTTAGTATTGTCAATCTAACTCATATTATTAGTCATATTATGCTTATATGATCGATAGAACGACAATTACTATACTTATTACTCTTATTATTATCAATCTAATTCATATTATTAGCCATATTATGCCTATATGATCGATAGGAGGACAATTACTATACATATTATTCTTATTTTTATCAACCTAACTCATATTATTAGCCATATTATGCTTATATGATCGGTAGAACGAGAATTACTATACTTATTACTCTTATTATTATCAATCTAACTCATATTATTAGCCATATTATACTTATGTGATCGACAGAACGACAACTACTATTCTTATTACACTCCCTGTTATCAATCTAACTCATATTATTAACCATATTATGCTTATATGATCGATAGAACGACAAGTACTATACTTATTACTCTTATTCTTATCAATCTAACTCATATTATTAACCATATTATGCTTATGTGATCGATAGGACGACAATTACTATACTTATTACTCTTATTATTATCAATCTAACTCATATTATTAGCCATATTATGCTTATATGATCGACAGAACGACAATTATTACTCTTATTACACTCCCTGATATCAATCTAACTCATATTATTAACCATATTATGCTTATATGATCGATAGAACGACAATTACTATACTTATTACTCTTATTCTTATCAATCTAACTCATATTATTAACCATATTATGCTTATGTGATCGATAGAACGACAATTACTATACTTATTATTCTTATTTTTATCAACCTAACTCATATTATTAGCCATATTATGCTTAAATAATCGATAGAACGACAATTACTATACTTATTACTCTTATTATTATCAATCTAACTCATATTATTAGTCATATTATGCTTAAATGATCGATAGAACGACAATTACTATACTTATTACTCTTATTATTATCAATCTAACTCACATTATTAGCCATATTATGCTTATATGATCGATAGGACGACAATTACTATACTCGCTACTCTTATTGTTATCAATCTAACTCATATTATTAGCCATATTATGCTTATATGATCGATAGAACGACAATTACTATTCTTATTACTCTTATTCTTATCAATCTAACTCATATTATTAGCCATATTATGCTTATATGATCGGTAGAACGATAATTACTATACTTATTACTCTTAGTATTGTCAATCTAACTCATATTATTAGTCATATTATGCTTATATGATCGATAGAACGACAATTACTATACTTATTACTCTTATTATTATCAATCTAATTCATATTATTAGCCATATTATGCTTATATGATCGGTAGAACGATAATTACTATACTTATTACTCTTTATATTATCAATCTAACTCTTATTATAAGCCATATTATGCTTAAATGATCGATAGAACGACAATTGCTATACTTATTAGTCTTATTATTATCAATCTAACTCATATTATTAGCCATATTATGCTTATGTGATCGAAAGAACGGTAATAACTATACTTATTACTCTTATTATTATCAATCTAACTCATATTATTAGCCATATTATGCTTATATGATCGATAGTACGACAATTACTATACTTATTACTCTTATTCTTATCAATCTAACTCATATTATTAACCATATTATGCTTATGTGATCGATAGGACGACAATTACTATACTTATTACTCTTATTATTATCAATCTAACTCACATTATTAGCCATATTATGCTTATATGATCGATAGGACGACAATTACTATACTCACTACTCTTATTGTTATCAATCTAACTCATATTATTAGCCATATTATGCTTATATGATCGATAGAACGACAATTACTATTCTTATTACTCTTATTCTTATCAATCTAACTCATATTATTAGCCATATTATGCTTATATGATCGGTAGAACGATAATTACTATACTTATTACTCTTAGTATTGTCAATCTAACTCATATTATTAGTCATATTATGCTTATATGATCGATAGAACGACAATTACTATACTTATTACTCTTATTATTATCAATCTAATTCATATTATTAGCCATATTATGCCTATATGATCGATAGGAGGACAATTACTATACTTATTATTCTTATTTTTATCAACCTAACTCATATTATTAGCCATATTATGCTTATATGATCGGTAGAACGATAATTACTATACTTATTACTCTTAGTATTGTCAATCTAACTCATATTATTAGTCATATTATGCTTATATGATCGATAGAACGACAATTACTATACTCATTACTCTTATTATTATCAATCTAACTCATATTATTAACCATATTATGCTTATGTGATCGATAGGACGACAATTACTATACTTATTACTCTTATTATTATCAATCTAACTCACATTATTAGCCATATTATGCTTATATGATCGATAGGACGACAATTACTATACTCGCTACTCTTATTGTTATCAATCTAACTCATATTATTAGCCATATTATGCTTATATGATCGATAGAACGACAATTACTATTCTTATTACTCTTATTCTTATCAATCTAACTCATATTATTAGCCATATTATGCTTATATGATCGGTAGAACGATAATTACTATACTTATTACTCTTAGTATTGTCAATCTAACTCATATTATTAGTCATATTATGCTTATATGATCGATAGAACGACAATTACTATACTTATTACTCTTATTATTATCAATCTAATTCATATTATTAGCCATATTATGCTTATATGATCGGTAGAACGATAATTACTATACTTATTACTCTTTATATTATCAATCTAACTCTTATTATAAGCCATATTATGCTTAAATGATCGATAGAACGACAATTACTATACTTATTAGTCTTATTATTATCAATCTAACTCATATTATTAGCCATATTATGCTTATGTGATCGAAAGAACGGTAATAACTATACTTATTACTCTTATTATTATCAATCTAACACATATTATTAGCCATATTATGCTTATATGATCGATAGTACGACAATTACTATACTTATTACTCTTATTCTTATCAATCTAACTCATATTATTAACCATATTATGCTTATGTGATCGATAGGACGACAATTACTATACTTATTACTATTATTATTATCAATCTAACTCACATTATTAGCCATATTATGCTTATATGATCGATAGGACGACAATTACTATACTCACTACTCTTATTGTTATCAATCTAACTCATATTATTAGCCATATTATGCTTATATGATCGATAGAACGACAATTACTATTCTTATTACTCTTATTCTTATCAATCTAACTCATATTATTAGCCATATTATGCTTATATGATCGGTAGAACGATAATTACTATACTTATTACTCTTAGTATTGTCAATCTAACTCATATTATTAGTCATATTATGCTTATATGATCGATAGAACGACAATTACTATACTTATTACTCTTATTATTATCAATCTAATTCATATTATTAGCCATATTATGCCTATATGATCGATAGGAGGACAATTACTATACTTATTATTCTTATTTTTATCAACCTAACTCATATTATTAGCCATATTATGCTTATATGATCGGTAGAACGATAATTACTATACTTATTACTCTTAGTATTGTCAATCTAACTCATATTATTAGTCATATTATGCTTATATGATCGATAGAACGACAATTACTATACTCATTACTCTTATTATTATCAATCTAACTCATATTATTAACCATATTATGCTTATGTGATCGATAGGACGACAATTACTATACTTATTACTCTTATTATTATCAATTAACTCATATTATTAGCCATATTATGCTTATATGATCGACAGAACGACAATTATTACTCTTATTACACTCCCTGTTATCAATCTAACTCATATTATTAACCATATTATGCTTATATGATCGATAGAACGACAATTACTATACTTATTACTCTTATTCTTATCAATCTAACTGATATTATTAACCATATTATGCTTATGTGATCGATAGAACGACAATTACTATACTCATTACTCTTATTATTATCAACCTAACTCATATTATTAGCCATATTATGCTTAAATGATCGATAGAACGACAATTACTATACTTATTAGTCTTATTATTATCAATCTAACTCATATTATTAGCCATATTATGCTTATGTGATCGAAAGAACGATAATTACTATACTTATTACTCTTATTATTATCAATCTAACTCATATTATTAGCCATATTATACTTATGTGATCGACAGAACGACAATTACTATTCTTATTACACTCCCTGTTATCAATCTAACTCATATTATTAACCATATTATGCTTATATGATCGATAGTACGACAATTACTATACTTATTACTCTTATTATTATAAATCTAACTCATATTATTAGCCATATAATGCTTATATGATCGATAGGACGACAATTACTATACTTACTACTCTTATTATTGTCAATCTAACTCATATTATTAGTCATATTATGCTTATATGATCGATAGAACGGCAATTACTATACTCATTACTCTTATTATTGTCAATCTAACTCATATTATTAGCCATATTATGCTTATATGATCGATAGAACGACAATTACTATACTTATTACTCTTATTATTATCAATCTAACTCATATTATTAGTCATATTATGCTTATATGATCGATAGAACGACAATTACTATACTTATTACTCTTATTATTATCAATCTAATTCATATTATTAGCCATATTATGCTTATATGATCGATAGAACGACAATTACTATACTCATTACTCTTATTATTATCAATCTAACTCATATTATTAACCATATTATGCTTATATGATCGATAGAACGACAATTACTATAGTTATTACTCTTATTATTATCAATCTAACTCATATTATTAGCCATATTATGCTTATATGATCGATAGAACGACAATTACTATACTCATTACACTTATTATTATCAATCTAACTCATATTATTAACCATATTATGCTTATATGATCGATAGAACGACAATTACTATACTTATTACTCTTATTATTATAAATCTAACTCATATTATTAGCCATATAATGCTTATATGATCGATAGAACGACAATTACTATACTCATTACTCTTATTATTATCAATCTAACTTATATTATTAGTCATATTATGCTTATATGATCGATAGAACGACAATTACTATACTTATTACTCTTATTATTATCAATCTAATTCATATTATTAGCCATATTATGCTTATATAACTGATAGGACGACAATTACTATACTTATTACTCTTATTATTATCAATCTAACTCATGTTATTAGTCATATTATGCTTATATGAACGATAGAACGACAATTACTATACTTATTACTCTTATTATTATCTATCTAACTCATATTATTAGCCATATTATGCTTAAATGATCGATAGAACGACAATTACTATACTTATTACTCTTATTATTATCAATCTAACTCATATTATTAGCCATATTATGCTTATATGATCGACAGAACGACAATTACTATTCTTATTACACTCCCTGTTATCAATCTAACTCATATTATTAACCATATTATGCTTATATGATCGACAGAACGATAATTACTATTCTTATTACACTCCCTGTTATCAATCTAACTCATATTATTAGTCATATTATGCTTATATGAACGATAGAACGACAATTACTATACTTATTATTCTTATTTTTATCAACCTAACTCATATTATTAGCCATATTATGCTTAAATGATCGATAGAACGACAATTACTATACTTATTACTCTTATTATTATCAATCTAACTCATATTATTAGTCATATTATGCTTATATGATCGATAGAACGACAATTACTATACTTATTACTCTTATCATTATCAATCTAATTCATATTATTAGCCATATTATGCTTATATAACTGATAGGACGACAATTACTATACTTATTACTCTTATTATTATCAATCTAACTCATATTATTAGTCATATTATGCTTATATGAACGATAGAACGACAATTACTATACTTATTACTCTTATTATTATCAATCTAACTCATATTATTAGCCATATTATGCTTATATGATCGATAGGAGGACAATTACTATACTTACTATTCTTATTTTTATCAACCTAACTGATATTATTAGCCATATTATGCTTAAATGATCGATAGAACGACAATTACTATACTTATTACTCTTATTATTATCAATCTAATTCATATTATTAGCCATATTATGCTTATATAACTGATAGGACGACAATTACTATGCTTATTACTCTTATTATTATCAATCTAACTCATATTATTAGCCATATTATGCTTAAATGATCGATAGAACGACAATTACTATACTTATTACTCTTATTATTATCAACCTAACTCATATTATTAGCCATATTATGCTTATATGATCGACAGAACGACAATTACTATTCTTATTACACTCCCTGTTATCAATCTAACTCATATTATTAACCATATTATGCTTATATGATCGACAGAACGATAATTACTATTCTTATTACACTCCCTGTTATCAATCTAACTCACATTATTAGCCATATTATGCTTATATGATCGATAGGACGACAATTACTATACTCACTACTCTTATTGTTATCAATCTAACTCATATTATTAGCCATATTATGCTTATATGATCGGTAGAACGATAATTACTAAACTTATTACTCTTAGTATTGTCAATCTAACTCATATTATTAGTCATATTATGCTTATATGATCGATAGAACGACAATTACTATACTTATTACTCTTATTATTATCAATCTAATTCATATTATTAGCCATATTATGCCTATATGATCGATAGGAGGACAATTACTATACTTATTATTCTTATTTTTATCAACCTAACTCATATTATTAGCCATATTATGCTTATATGATCGGTAGAACGAGAATTACTATACTTATTACTCTTATTATTATCAATCTAACTCATATTATTAGCCATATTATACTTATGTGATCGACAGAACGACAATTACTATACTTATTACTCTTATTCTTATCAATCTAACTCATATTATTAACCATATTATGCTTATGTGATCGATAGGACGACAATTACTATACTTATTACTCTTATTCTTATCAATCTAACTCATATTATTAACCATATTATGCTTATGTGATCGATAGGACGACAATTACTATACTTATTACTCTTATTATTATCAATCTAACTCATATTATTAGCCATATTATGCTTATATGATCGACAGAACGACAATTATTACTCTTATTACACTCCCTGATATCAATCTAACTCATATTATTAACCATATTATGCTTATATGATCGATAGAACGACAATTACTATACTTATTACTCTTATTCTTATCAATCTAACTCATATTATTAACCATATTATGCTTATGTGATCGATAGGACGACAATTACTATACTTATTACTCTTATTATTATCAATCTAACTCACATTATTAGCCATATTATGCTTATATGATCGATAGGACGACAATTACTATACTCGCTACTCTTATTGTTATCAATCTAACTCATATTATTAGCCATATTATGCTTATATGATCGATAGAACGACAATTACTATTCTTATTACTCTTATTATTATCAATCTAACTCATATTATTAGCCATATTATGCTTATATGATCGATAGAACGACAATTACTATACTCATTACTCTTATTATTATCAATCTAACTCATATTATTAACCATATTATGCTTATATGATCGATAGAACGACAATTACTATACTTATTACTCTTATTATTATAAATCTAACTCATATTATTAGCCATATAATGCTTATATGATCGATAGAACGACAATTACTATACTTATTACTCTTATTATTGTCAATCTAACTCATATTATTAGCCATATTATGCTTTAATGATCGACTGAACGACAATTACTATTCTTATTACTCTTATTATTGTCAATCTAACTCATATTATTAGCCATATTATGCTTATATGATCGACAGAACGACAATTACTATTCTTATTACTCTTATTATTATAAATCTAACTCATATTATTAGCCATATAATGCTTATATGATCGATAGAACGACAATTACTATACTTACTACTCTTATTATTATCAATCTAACTCATATTATTAACCATATTATGCTAATATGATCGATAGAACGACAATTACTATACTTATTATTCTTATTTTTATCAACTTAACTCATATTATTAGCCATATTATGCTTAAATGATCGATAGGAGGACAATTACTATACTTATTATTCTTATTTTTATCAACCTAACTCATATTATTAGCCATATTATGCTTATATGATCGATAGAACGACAATTACTATTCTTATTACTCTTATTATTGTCAATCTAACTCATATTATTAGCCATATTATGCTTATATGATCGACAGAACGACAATTACTATTCTTATTACTCTTATTATTATAAATCTAACTCATATTATTAGCCATATAATGCTTATATGATCGATAGAACGACAATTACTATACTTACTACTCTTATTATTATCAATCTAACTCATATTATTAACCATATTATGCTAATATGATCGATAGAACGACAATTACTATACTTATTATTCTTATTTTTATCAACTTAACTCATATTATTAGCCATATTATGCTTAAATGATCGATAGAACGACAATTACTATACTCATTACTCTTATTATTATCAATCTAACTTATATTATTAGTCATATTATGCTTATATGATCGATAGAACGACAATTACTATACTTATTACTCTTATTATTATCAATCTAATTCATATTATTAGCCATATTATGCTTATATAACTGATAGGACGACAATTACTATACTTATTACTCTTATTATTATCAATCTAACTCGTGTTATTAGTCATATTATGCTTATATGAACGATAGAACGACAATTACTATACTTATTACTCTTATTATTATCTATCTAACTCATATTATTAGCCATATTATGCTTAAATGATCGATAGAACGACAATTACTATACTTATTACTCTTATTATTATCAATCTAACTCATATTATTAGCCATATTATGCTTATATGATCGACAGAACGACAATTACTATTCTTATTACACTCCCTGTTATCAATCTAACTCATATTATTAACCATATTATGCTTATATGATCGACAGAACGATAATTACTATTCTTATTACACTCCCTGTTATCAATCTAACTCATATTATTAGTCATATTATGCTTATATGAACGATAGAACGACAATTACTATACTTATTATTCTTATTTTTATCAACCTAACTCATATTATTAGCCATATTATGCTTAAATGATCGATAGAACGACAATTACTATACTTATTACTCTTATTATTATCAATCTAACTCACATTATTAGCCATATTATGCTTATATGATCGATAGGACGACAATTACTATACTCACTACTCTTATTGTTATCAATCTAACTCATATTATTAGCCATATTATGCTTATATGATCGATAGAACGACAATTACTATTCTTATTACTCTTATTCTTATCAATCTAACTCATATTATTAGCCATATTATGCTTATATGATCGGTAGAACGATAATTACTATACTTATTACTCTTAGTATTGTCAATCTAACTCATATTATTAGTCATATTATGCTTATATGATCGATAGAACGACAATTACTATACTTATTACTCTTATTATTATCAATCTAATTCATATTATTAGCCATATTATGCCTATATGATCGATAGGAGGACAATTACTATACTTATTATTCTTATTTTTATCAACCTAACTCATATTATTAGCCATATTATGCTTATATGATCGGTAGAACGATAATTACTATACTTATTACTCTTAGTATTGTCAATCTAACTCATATTATTAGTCATATTATGCTTATATGATCGATAGAACGACAATTACTATACTCATTACTCTTATTATTGTCAATCTAACTCATATTATTAGCCATATTATGCTTATATGATCGATAGAACGACAATTACTATACTTATTACTCTTATTATTATCAATCTAACTCATATTATTAGTCATATTATGCTTATATGATCGATAGAACGACAATTACTATACTTATTACTCTTATTATTATCAATCTAATTCATATTATTAGCCATATTATGCTTATATAACTGATAGGACGACAATTACTATACTTATTACTCTTATTATTATCAATCTAACTCATATTATTAGTCATATTATGCTTATATGAACGATAGAACGACAATTACTATACTTATTACTCTTATTATTATCAATCTAATTCATATTATTAGCCATATTATGCTTATATGATCGATAGGAGGACAATTACTATACTTATTATTCTTATTTTTATCAACCTAACTCATATTATTAGCCATATTATGCTTATATGATCGGTAGAACGATAATTACTATACTTATTACTCTTAGTATTGTCAATCTAACTCATATTATTAGTCATATTATGCATATATGATCGATAGAACGACAATTACTATACTCATTACTCTTATTATTATCAATCTAACTCATATTATTAGCCATATTATGCTTATATGATCGATAGAACGACAATTACTATACTCATTACTCTTATTATTATCAATCTAACTCATATTATTAACCATATTATGCTTATATGATCGATAGAACGACAATTACTATACTTATTACTCTTATTATTATAAATCTAACTCATATTATTAGCCATATAATGCTTATATGATCGATAGAACGACAATTACTATACTTATTACTCTTATTATTGTCAATCTAACTCATATTATTAGCCATATTATGCTTATATGATCGACAGAACGACAATTACTATTCTTATTACTCTTATTATTGTCAATCTAACTCATATTATTAGCCATATTATGCTTATATGATCGACAAAACGACAATTACTGTTCTTATTACTCTTATTATTATAAATCTAACTCATATTATTAGCCATATAATGCTTATATGATCGATAGAACGACAATTACTATACTTACTACTCTTATTATTATCAATCTAACTCATATTATTAACCATATTATGCTAATATGATCGATAGAACGACAATTACTATACTTATTATTCTTATTTTTATCAACTTAACTCATATTATTAGCCATATTATGCTTAAATGATCGATAGAACGACAATTACTATACTCATTACTCTTATTATTATCAATCTAACTTATATTATTAGCCATATTATGCTTAAATGATCGATAGAACGACAATTACTATACTTATTACTCTTATTATTATCAATCTAACTCATATTATTAGTCATATTATGCTTATATGAACGATAGAACGACAATTACTATACTTATTACTCTTATTATTATCAATCTAATTCATATTATTAACCATATTATGCTAATATGATCGATAGAACGACAATTACTATACTTATTATTCTTATTTTTATCAACTTAACTCATATTATTAGCCATATTATGCTTAAATGATCGATAGGAGGACAATTACTATACTTATTATTCTTATTTTTATCAACCTAACTCATATTATTAGCCATATTATGCTTATATGATCGATAGAACGACAATTACTATTCTTATTACTCTTATTATTGTCAATCTAACTCATATTATTAGCCATATTATGCTTATATGATCGACAGAACGACAATTACTATTCTTATTACTCTTATTATTATAAATCTAACTCATATTATTAGCCATATAATGCTTATATGATCGATAGAACGACAATTACTATACTTACTACTCTTATTATTATCAATCTAACTCATATTATTAACCATATTATGCTAATATGATCGATAGAACGACAATTACTATACTTATTATTCTTATTTTTATCAACTTAACTCATATTATTAGCCATATTATGCTTAAATGATCGATAGAACGACAATTACTATACTCATTACTCTTATTATTATCAATCTAACTTATATTATTAGTCATATTATGCTTATATGATCGATAGAACGACAATTACTATACTTATTACTCTTATTATTATCAATCTAATTCATATTATTAGCCATATTATGCTTATATAACTGATAGGACGACAATTACTATACTTATTACTCTTATTATTATCAATCTAACTCGTGTTATTAGTCATATTATGCTTATATGAACGATAGAACGACAATTACTATACTTATTACTCTTATTATTATCTATCTAACTCATATTATTAGCCATATTATGCTTAAATGATCGATAGAACGACAATTACTATACTTATTACTCTTATTATTATCAATCTAACTCATATTATTAGCCATATTATGCTTATATGATCGACAGAACGACAATTACTATTCTTATTACACTCCCTGTTATCAATCTAACTCATATTATTAACCATATTATGCTTATATGATCGACAGAACGATAATTACTATTCTTATTACACTCCCTGTTATCAATCTAACTCATATTATTAGTCATATTATGCTTATATGAACGATAGAACGACAATTACTATACTTATTATTCTTATTTTTATCAACCTAACTCATATTATTAGCCATATTATGCTTAAATGATCGATAGAACGACAATTACTATACTTATTACTCTTATTATTATCAATCTAACTCACATTATTAGCCATATTATGCTTATATGATCGATAGGACGACAATTACTATACTCACTACTCTTATTGTTATCAATCTAACTCATATTATTAGCCATATTATGCTTATATGATCGATAGAACGACAATTACTATTCTTATTACTCTTATTCTTATCAATCTAACTCATATTATTAGCCATATTATGCTTATATGATCGGTAGAACGATAATTACTATACTTATTACTCTTAGTATTGTCAATCTAACTCATATTATTAGTCATATTATGCTTATATGATCGATAGAACGACAATTACTATACTTATTACTCTTATTATTATCAATCTAATTCATATTATTAGCCATATTATGCCTATATGATCGATAGGAGGACAATTACTATACTTATTATTCTTATTTTTATCAACCTAACTCATATTATTAGCCATATTATGCTTATATGATCGGTAGAACGATAATTACTATACTTATTACTCTTAGTATTGTCAATCTAACTCATATTATTAGTCATATTATGCTTATATGATCGATAGAACGACAATTACTATACTCATTACTCTTATTATTGTCAATCTAACTCATATTATTAGCCATATTATGCTTATATGATCGATAGAACGACAATTACTATACTTATTACTCTTATTATTATCAATCTAACTCATATTATTAGTCATATTATGCTTATATGATCGATAGAACGACAATTACTATACTTATTACTCTTATTATTATCAATCTAATTCATATTATTAGCCATATTATGCTTATATAACTGATAGGACGACAATTACTATACTTATTACTCTTATTATTATCAATCTAACTCATATTATTAGTCATATTATGCTTATATGAACGATAGAACGACAATTACTATACTTATTACTCTTATTATTATCAATCTAATTCATATTATTAGCCATATTATGCTTATATGATCGATAGGAGGACAATTACTATACTTATTATTCTTATTTTTATCAACCTAACTCATATTATTAGCCATATTATGCTTATATGATCGGTAGAACGATAATTACTATACTTATTACTCTTAGTATTGTCAATCTAACTCATATTATTAGTCATATTATGCATATATGATCGATAGAACGACAATTACTATACTCATTACTCTTATTATTATCAATCTAACTCATATTATTAGCCATATTATGCTTATATGATCGATAGAACGACAATTACTATACTCATTACTCTTATTATTATCAATCTAACTCATATTATTAACCATATTATGCTTATATGATCGATAGAACGACAATTACTATACTTATTACTCTTATTATTATAAATCTAACTCATATTATTAGCCATATAATGCTTATATGATCGATAGAACGACAATTACTATACTTATTACTCTTATTATTGTCAATCTAACTCATATTATTAGCCATATTATGCTTATATGATCGACAGAACGACAATTACTATTCTTATTACTCTTATTATTGTCAATCTAACTCATATTATTAGCCATATTATGCTTATATGATCGACAAAACGACAATTACTGTTCTTATTACTCTTATTATTATAAATCTAACTCATATTATTAGCCATATAATGCTTATATGATCGATAGAACGACAATTACTATACTTACTACTCTTATTATTATCAATCTAACTCATATTATTAACCATATTATGCTAATATGATCGATAGAACGACAATTACTATACTTATTATTCTTATTTTTATCAACTTAACTCATATTATTAGCCATATTATGCTTAAATGATCGATAGAACGACAATTACTATACTCATTACTCTTATTATTATCAATCTAACTTATATTATTAGTCATATTATGCTTATATGATCGATAGAACGACAATTACTATACTTATTACTCTTATTATTATCAATCTAATTCATATCATTAGCCATATTATGCTTATATAACTGATAGGACGACAATTACTATACTTATTACTCTTATTATTATCAATCTAACTCATGTTATTAGTCATATTATGCTTATATGAACGATAGAACGACAATTACTATACTTATTACTCTTATTATTATCTATCTAACTCATATTATTAGCCATATTATGCTTAAATGATCGATAGAACGACAATTACTATACTTATTACTCTTATTATTATCAATCTAACTCATATTACTAGCCATATTATGCTTATATGATCGACAGAACGACAATTACTATTCTTATTACACTCCCTGTTATCAATCTAACTCATATTATTAACCATATTATGCTTATATGATCGACAGAACGATAATTACTATTCTTATTACACTCCCTGTTATCAATCTAACTCATATTATTAGTCATATTATGCTTATATGAACGATAGAACGACAATTACTATACTTATTATTCTTATTTTTATCAACCTAACTCATATTATTAGCCATATTATGCTTAAATGATCGATAGAACGACAATTACTATACTTATTACTCTTATTATTATCAATCTAACTCATATTATTAGTCATATTATGCTTAAATGATCGATAGAACGACAATTACTATACTTATTACTCTTATTATTATCAATCTAACTCACATTATTAGCCATATTATGCTTATATGATCGATAGGACGACAATTACTATACTCACTACTCTTATTGTTATCAATCTAACTCATATTATTAGCCATATTATGCTTATATGATCGATAGAACGACAATTACTATTCTTATTACTCTTATTCTTATCAATCTAACTCATATTATTAGCCATATTATGCTTATATGATCGGTAGAACGATAATTACTATACTTATTACTCTTAGTATTGTCAATCTAACTCATATTATTAGTCATATTATGCTTATATGATCGATAGAACGACAATTACTATACTTATTACTCTTAGTATTATCAATCTAATTCATATTATTAGCCATATTATGCCTATATGATCGATAGGAGGACAATTACTATACTTATTATTCTTATTTTTATCAACCTAACTCATATTATTAGCCATATTATGCTTATATGATCGGTAGAACGATAATTACTATACTTATTACTCTTAGTATTGTCAATCTAACTCATATTATTAGTCATATTATGCTTATATGATCGATAGAACGACAATTACTATACTCATTACTCTTATTATTGTCAATCTAACTCATATTATTAGCCATATTATGCTTATATGATCGATAGAACGACAATTACTATACTTATTACTCTTATTATTATCAATCTAACTCATATTATTAGTCATATTATGCTTATATGATCGATAGAACGACAATTACTATACTTATTACTCTTATTATTATCAATCTAATTCATATTATTAGCCATATTATGCTTATATAACTGATAGGACGACAATTACTATACTTATTACTCTTATTATTATCAATCTAACTCATATTATTAGTCATATTATGCTTATATGAACGATAGAACGACAATTACTATACTTATTACTCTTATTATTATCAATCTAATTCATATTATTAGCCATATTATGCTTATATGATCGATAGGAGGACAATTACTATACTTATTATTCTTATTTTTATCAACCTAACTCATATTATTAGCCATATTATGCTTATATGATCGTTAGAACGATAATTACTATACTTATTACTCTTAGTATTGTCAATCTAACTCATATTATTAGTCATATTATGCTTATATGATCGATAGAACGACAATTACTATACTCATTACTCTTATTATTATCAATCTAACTCATATTATTAGCCATATTATGCTTATATGATCGATAGAACGACAATTACTATACTCATTACTCTTATTATTATCAATCTAACTCATATTATTAAGCATATTATGCTTATATGATCGATAGAACGACAATTACTATACTTATTACTCTTATTATTATAAATCTAACTCATATTATTAGCCATATAATGCTTATATGATCGATAGAACGACAATTACTATACTTATTACTCTTATTATTGTCAATCTAACTCATATTATTAGCCATATTATGCTTATATGATCGACAGAACGACAATTACTATTCTTATTACTCTTATTATTGTCAATCTAACTCATATTATTAGCCATATTATGCTTATATGATCGACAGAACGACGATTACTATTCTTATTACTCTTATTATTATAAATCTAACTCATATTATTAGCCATATAATGCTTATATGATCGATAGAACGACAATTACTATACTTACTACTCTTATTATTATCAATCTAACTCATATTATTAACCATATTATGCTAATATGATCGATAGAACGACAATTACTATACTTATTATTCTTATTTTTATCAACTTAACTCATATTATTAGCCATATTATGCTTAAATGATCGATAGAACGACAATTACTATACTCATTACTCTTATTATTATCAATCTAACTTATATTATTAGTCATATTATGCTTATATGATCGATAGAACGACAATTACTATACTTATTACTCTTATTATTATCAATCTAATTCATATTATTAGCCATATTATGCTTATATAACTGATAGGACGACAATTACTATACTTATTACTCTTATTATTATCAATCTAACTCATGTTATTAGTCATATTATGCTTATATGAACGATAGAACGACAATTACTATACTTATTACTCTTATTATTATCAATCTAACTCATATTATTAGCCATATTATGCTTATATGATCGACAGAACGACAATTACTATTCTTATTACACTCCCTGTTATCAATCTAACTCATATTATTAACCATATTATGCTTATATGATCGACAGAACGATAATTACTATTCTTATTACACTCCCTGTTATCAATCTAACTCATATTATTAGTCATATTATGCTTATATGAACGATAGAACGACAATTACTATACTTATTATTCTTATTTTTATCAACCTAACTCATATTATTAGCCATATTATGCTTAAATGATCGATAGAACGACAATTACTATACTTATTACTCTTATTATTATCAATCTAACTCATATTATTAGCCATATTATGCTTATATGATCGATAGGAGGACAATTACTATACTTATTATTCTTATTTTTATCAACCTAACTGATATTATTAGCCATATTATGCTTAAATGATCGATAGAACGACAATTACTATACTTATTACTCTTATTATTATCAATCTAATTCATATTATTAGCCATATTATGCTTATATAACTGATAGGACGACAATTACTATGCTTATTACTCTTATTATTATCAATCTAACTCATATTATTAGCCATATTATGCTTAAATGATCGATAGAACGACAATTACTATACTTATTACTCTTATTATTATCAATCTAACTCATATTATTAGCCATATTATGCTTATATGATCGACAGAACGACAATTACTATTCTTATTACACTCCCTGTTATCAATCTAACTCATATTATTAACCATATTATGCTTATATGATCGACAGAACGATAATTACTATTCTTATTACACTCCCTGTTATCAATCTAACTCATATTATTAGTCATATTATGCTTATATGAACGATAGAACGACAATTACTATACTTATTATTCTTATTTTTATCAACCTAACTCATATTATTAGCCATATTATGCTTAAATGATCGATAGAACGACAATTACTATACTTATTACTCTTATTATTATCAATCTAACTCACATTATTAGCCATATTATGCTTATATGATCGATAGGACGACAATTACTATACTCACTACTCTTATTGTTATCAATCTAACTCATATTATTAGCCATATTATGCTTATATGATCGATAGAACGACAATTACTATTCTTATTACTCTTATTCTTATCAATCTAACTCATATTATTAGCCATATTATGCTTATATGATCGGTAGAACGATAATTACTATACTTATTACTCTTAGTATTGTCAATCTAACTCATATTATTAGTCATATTATGCTTATATGATCGATAGAACGACAATTACTATACTTATTACTCTTATTATTATCAATCTAATTCATATTATTAGCCATATTATGGCTATATGATCGATAGGAGGACAATTACTATACTTATTATTCTTATTTTTATCAACCTAACTCATATTATTAGCCATATTATGCTTATATGATCGGTAGAACGATAATTACTATACTTATTACTCTTAGTATTGTCAATCTAACTCATATTATTAGTCATATTATGCTTATATGATCGATAGAACGACAATTACTATACTCATTACTCTTATTATTGTCAATCTAACTCATATTATTAGCCATATTATGCTTATATGATCGATAGAACGACAATTACTATACTTATTACTCTTATTATTATCAATCTAACTCATATTATTAGTCATATTATGCTTATATGATCGATAGAACGACAATTACTATACTTATTACTCTTATTATTATCAATCTAATTCGTATTATTAGCCATATTATGCTTATATAACTGATAGGACGACAATTACTATACTCATTACTCTTATTATTATCAATCTAACTCATATTATTAACCATATTATGCTTATATGATCGATAGAACGACAATTACTATACTTATTACTCTTATTATTATAAATCTAACTCATATTATTAGCCATATAATGCTTATATGACCGATAGAACGACAATTACTATACTTATTACTCTTATTATTGTCAATCTAACTCATATTATTAGCCATATTATGCTTATATGATCGACAGAACGACAATTACTATTCTTATTACTCTTATTATTGTCAATCTAACTCATATTATTAGCCATATTATGCTTATATGATCGACAGAACGACAATTACTATTCTTATTACTCTTATTATTATAAATCTAACTCATATTATTAGCCATATAATGCTTATATGATCGATAGAACGACAATTACTATACTTACTACTCTTATTATTATCAATCTAACTCATATTATTAACCATATTATGCTAATATGATCGATAGAACGACAATTACTATACTTATTATTCTTATTTTTATCAACTTAACTCATATTATTAGCCATATTATGCTTAAATGATCGATAGAACAACAATTACTATACTCATTACTCTTATTATTATCAATCTAACTTATATTATTAGTCATATTATGCTTATATGATCGATAGAACGACAATTACTATACTTATTACTCTTATTATTATCAATCTAATTCATATTATTAGCCATATTATGCTTATATAACTGATAGGACGACAATTACTATACTTATTACTCTTATTATTATCAATCTAACTCATGTTATTAGTCATATTATGCTTATATGAACGATAGAACGACAATTACTATACTTATTACTCTTATTATTATCTATCTAACTCATATTATTAGCCATATTATGCTTAAATGATCGATAGAACGACAATTACTAGGCTTATTACTCTTATTATTATCAATCTAACTCATATTATTAGCCATATTATGCTTAAATGATCGATAGAACGACAATTACTATACTTATTACTCTTATTATTATCAATCTAACTCATATTATTAGCCATATTATGCTTATATGATCGACAGAACGACAATTACTATTCTTATTACACTCCCTGTTATCAATCTAACTCATATTATTAACCATATTGTGCTTATATGAACGATAGAACGACAATTACTATACTTATTATTCTTATTTTTATCAACCTAACTCATATTATTAGCCATATTATGCTTAAATGATCGATAGAACGACAATTACTATACTTATTACTCTTATTATTATCAATCTAACTCATATTATTAGTCATATTATGCTTATATGATCGATAGAACGACAATTACTATACTTATTACTCTTATTATTATCAATCTAACTCATATTATTAGCCATATTATGCTTATATGATCGATAGAACGACAATTACTATACTTATTACTCTTATTATTGTCAATCTAACTCATATTATTAGCCATATTATGCTTATATGATCGACAGAACGACAATTACTATTCTTATTACACTCCCTGTTATCAATCTAACTCATATTATTAACCATATTACGCTTATATGATCGACAGAACGATAATTACTATTCTTATTACACTCCCTGTTATCAATCTAACTTATATTATTAACCATATTATGCTTATATGATCGATAGAACGACAATGACTATACTTATTACTCTTATTATTATCAATCTAACTCATATTATTAGTCATATTATGCTTATATGATCGATAGAACGACAATTACTATACTTACTACTCTTATTATGATCAATCTAATTCATATTACTAGCCATATTATGCTTATATAACTGATAGGACGACAATTACTATACTTATTACTCTTATTATTATCAATCTAACTCATATTATTAGTCATATTATGCTTATATGATCGGTAGAACGATAATTACTATACTTATTACTCTTAGTATTGTTAATCTAACTCATATTATTAGCCATATTATGCTTAAATGATCGATAGAACGACAATTACTATACTTATTACTCTTATTATTATCAATCTAACTCATATTATTAGTCATATTATGCTTATATGATCGATAGAACGACAATTACTATACTTATTACTCCTATTATTATCAATCTAACTCATATTATTAGCCATATTATGCTTATATGATCGATAGAACGACAATTACTATACTTATTATTCTTATTTTTATCAATCTAACTCATATTATTAACCATATTATGCTTATATGATCGATAGAACGACAATTACTATACTCATTACTCTTATTATTATCAATCTAACTCATACTATTAACCATATTATGCAGATATGATCGATAGAACGACAATTACTATACTCATTACTCTTATTATTATCAACCTAACTCATATTATTAGCCATATTATGCTTAAATGATCGATAGAACGGCAATTACTATACTTATTAGTCTTATTATTATCAATCTAACTCATATTATTGGACATATTATGCTTATGTGATCGAAAGAACGATAATTACTATACTTATTACTCTTATTATTATCAATCTAACTCATATTATTAGCCATATTATACTTATGTGATCGACAGAACGACAATTACTGTTCTTATTACACTCCCTGTTATCAATCTAACTCATATTATTAACCATATTATGCTTATATGATCGATAGAACGACAATTACTATACTTATTACTCTTATTATTATAAATCTAACTCATATTATTAGCCATATAATGCTTATATGATCGATAGAACGACAATTACTATACTTATTACTCTTATTATTGTCAATCTAACTCATATTATTAGCCATATTATGCTTATATGATCGACAGAACGACAATTACTATACTTATTACACTCACTATTATCAATCTAACTCATATTATTAACCATATTATGCAGATATGATCGATAGAACGACAATTACTATACTTATTACTCTTATTATTATCAATCTAACTCATATTATTAGCCATATTATGCTTATATAATCGATAGGAGGACAATTACTATACTTATTACTCTTATTATTATCAATCTAGCTCATATTATTAACCATATTATGCTAATATGATCGATAGAACGACAATTACTATACTTATTATTCTTATTTTTATCAACCTAACTCATATTATTAGCCATATTATGCTTAAATGATCGATAGAACGACAATTACTATACTTATTACTCTTATTATTATCAATCTAACTCATATTATTAGTCATATTATGCTTATATGATCGATAGAACGACAATTACTATACTTATTACTCTTATCATTATCAATCTAATTCATATTATTAGCCATATTATGCTTATATAACTGATAGGACGACAATTACTATACTTATTACTCTTATTATTATCAATCTAACTCATATTATTAGTCATATTATGCTTATATGAACGATAGAACGACAATTACTATACTTATTACTCTTATTATTATCAATCTAACTCATATTATTAGCCATATTATGCTTATATGATCGATAGGAGGACAATTACTATACTTATTATTCTTATTTTTATCAACCTAACTGATATTATTAGCCATATTATGCTTAAATGATCGATAGAACGACAATTACTATACTTATTACTCTTATTATTATCAATCTAATTCATATTATTAGCCATATTATGCTTATATAACTGATAGGACGACAATTACTATGCTTATTACTCTTATTATTATCAATCTAACTCATATTATTAGCCATATTATGCTTAAATGATCGATAGAACGACAATTACTATACTTATTACTCTTATTATTATCAATCTAACTCATATTATTAGCCATATTATGCTTATATGATCGACAGAACGACAATTACTATTCTTATTACACTCCCTGTTATCAATCTAACTCATATTATTAACCATATTGTGCTTATATGAACGATAGAACGACAATTACTATACTTATTATTCTTATTTTTATCAACCTAACTCATATTATTAGCCATATTATGCTTAAATGATCGATAGAACGACAATTAGTATACTTATTACTCTTATTATTATCAATCTAACTCATATTATTAGTCATATTATGCTTATATGATCGATAGAACGACAATTACTATACTTATTACTCTTATTATTATCAATCTAACTCATATTATTAGCCATATTATGCTTATATGATCGATAGAACGACAATTACTATACTTATTATTCTTATTTTTATCAATCTAACTCATATTATTAACCATATTATGCTTATATGATGGATAGAACGACAATTACTATCCTCATTACTCTTATTATTATCAATCTAATTCATATTATTAGCCATATTATGCTTATATAACTGATAGGACGACAATTACTATACTTATTACTCTTATTATTATCAATCTAACTCATATTATTAGTCATATTATGCTTATATGATCGATAGAACGACAATTACTATACTTATTACTCTTATTATTATCAATCTAACTCATATTATTAGCCATATTATGCTTATATGATCGATAGGAGGACAATTACTATACTTATTATTCTTATTTTTATCAACCTAACTCATATTATTAGCCATATTATGCTTAAATGATCGATAGAACGACAATTACTATACCTATTACTCTTATTATTATCAATCTAACTCATATTATTAGCCATATTATGCTTATATGATCGACAGAACGACAATTACTATTCTTATTACACTCCCTGTTATCAATCTAACTCATATTATTAACCATATTATGCTTATATGATCGACAGAACGATAATTACTATTCTTATTACACTCCCTGTTATCAATCTAACTTATATTATTAACCATATTATGCTTATATGATCGATAGAACGACAATGACTATACTTATTACTCTTATTATTATCAATCTAACTCATATTATTAGTCATATTATGCTTATATGATCGATAGAACGCCAATTACTATACTTATTACTCTTATTATTATCAATCTAATTCATATTACTAGCCATATTATGCTTATATAACTGATAGGACGACAATTACTATACTTATTACTCTTATTATTATCAATCTAACTCATATTATTAGCCATATTATGCTTATATGATCGGTAGAACGATAATTACTATACTTATTACTCTTAGTATTGTCAATCTAACTCATATTATTAGCCATATTATGCTTATATGATCGATAGGACGACAATTACTATACTTATTACTCTTAGTATTGTCAATCTAACTCATATTATTAGCCATATTATGCTTATATGATCGATAGGACGACAATTACTATACTTATTACTCTTATTATTATCAATCTAACTCATATTATTAGTCATATTATGCTTATATGAACGATAGAACGACAATTACTATACTTATTACTCTTATTATTATCTATCTAACTCATATTATTAGTCATATTATTCTTATATGATCGATAGAACGACAATTACTATACTCATTACTCTTATTATTATCAATCTAACTCATATTATTAGCCATATTATGCTTATATGATCGATAGAACGACAATTACTATACTCATTACTCTTATTATTATCAATCTAACTCATACTATTAACCATATTATGCAGATATGATCGATAGAACGACAATTACTATACTCATTACTCTTATTATTATCAACCTAACTCATATTATTAGCCATATTATGCTTAAATGATCGATAGAACGAGAATTACTATACTTATTAGTCTTATTATTATCAATCTAACTCATATTATTAGACATATTATGCTTATGTGATCGAAAGAACGATAATTACTATACTTATTACTCTTATTATTATCAATCTAACTCATATTATTAGCCATATTATACTTATGTGATCGACAGAACGACAATTACTGTTCTTATTACACTCCCTGTTATCAATCTAACTCATATTATTAACCATATTATGCTTATATGATCGATAGAACGACAATTACTATACTTATTACTCTTATTATTATAAATCTAACTCATATTATTAGCCATATAATGCTTATATGATCGATAGAACGACAATTACTATACTTATTACTCTTATTATTGTCAATCTAACTCATATTATTAGCCATATTATGCTTATATGATCGACAGAACGACAATTACTATACTTATTACACTCACTATTATCAATCTAACTCATATTGTTAACCATATTATGCAGATATGATCGATAGAACGACAATTACTATACTTATTACTCTTATTATTATCAATCTAACTCATATTATTAGCCATATTATGCTTATATAATCGATAGGAGGACAATTACTATACTTATTACTCTTATTATTATCAATCTAACTCATATTATTAACCATATTATGCTAATATGATCGATAGAACGACAATTACTATACTTATTATTCTTATTTTTATCAACTTAACTCATATTATTAGCCATATTATGCTTAAATGATCGATAGAACGACAATTACTATACTCATTACTCTTATTATTATCAATCTAACTTATATTATTAGTCATATTATGCTTATATGATCGATAGAACGACAATTACTATACTTATTACTCTTATTATTATCAATCTAATTCATATTATTAGCCATATTATGCTTAAATGATCGATAGAACGACAATTACTATACTCATTACTCTTATTATTATCAATCTAACTCATACTATTAACCATATTATGCAGATATGATCGATAGAACGACAATTACTATACTCATTACTCTTATTATTATCAACCTAACTCATATTATTAGCCATATTATGCTTAAATGATCGATAGAACGACAATTACTATACTTATTAGTCTTATTATTATCAATCTAACTCATATTATTAGACATATTATGCTTATGTGATCGAAAGAACGATAATTACTATACTTATTACTCTTATTATTATCAATCTAACTCATATTATTAGTCATATTATGCTTATATGAACGATAGAACGACAATTACTATACTTATTACTCTTATTATTATCAATCTAACTCATATTATTAGCCATATTATGCTTATATGATCGATAGGAGGACAATTACTATACTTATTACTCTTATTATTATCAATCTAACTCATATTATTAGCCATATTATGCTTATATGATCGATAGGAGGACAATTACTATACTTATTATTCTTATTTTTATCAACCTAACTGATATTATTAGCCATATTATGCTTAAATGATCGATAGAACGACAATTACTATACTTATTACTCTTATTATTATCAATCTAATTCATATTATTAGCCATATTATGCTTATATAACTGATAGGACGACAATTACTATGCTTATTACTCTTATTATTATCAATCTAACTCATATTATTAGCCATATTATGCTTAAATGATCGATAGAACGACCATTACTATACTTATTACTCTTATTATTATCAATCTAACTCATATTATTAGCCATATTATGCTTATATGATCGATAGAACGACAATTACTATACTTATTACTCTTATTATTATCAATCTAACTCATATTATTAGCCATATTATGCTTATATGATCGATAGGAGGACAATTACTATACTTATTATTCTTATTTTTATCAAACTAACTCATATTATTAGCCATATTATGCTTATATGATCGATAGAACGACAATTACTATTCTTATTACTCTTATTATTATAAATCTAACTCATATTATTAGCCATATAATGCTTATATGATCGATAGAACGACAATTACTATACTTACTACTCTTATTATTATCAATCTAACTCATATTATTAACCATATTATGCTAATATGATCGATAGAACGACAATTACTATACTTATTATTCTTATTTTTATCAACTTAACTCATATTATTAGCCATATTATGCTTAAATGATCGATAGAACGACAATTACTATACTCATTACTCTTATTATTATCAATCTAACTTATATTATTAGTCATATTATGCTTATATGATCGATAGAACGACAATTACTATACTTATTACTCTTATTATTATCAATCTAATTCATATTATTAGCCATATTATGCTTATATAACTGATAGGACGACAATTACTATACTTATTACTCTTATTATTATCAATCTAACTCATATTATTAGTCATATTATGCTTATATGAACGATAGAACGACAATTACTATACTTATTACTCTTATTATTATCTATCTAACTCATATTATTAGTCATATTATTCTTATATGATCGATAGAACGACAATTACTATACTCATTACTCTTATTATTATCAATCTAACTCATATTATTAGCCATATTATGCTTATATGATCGATAGAACGACAATTACTATACTCATTACTCTTATTATTATCAATCTAACTCATACTATTAACCATATTATGCAGATATGATCGATAGAACGACAATTACTATACTCATTACTCTTATTATTATCAACCTAACTCATATTATTAGCCATATTATGCTTAAATGATCGATAGAACGAGAATTACTATACTTATTAGTCTTATTATTATCAATCTAACTCATATTATTAGACATATTATGCTTATGTGATCGAAAGAACGATAATTACTATACTTATTACTCTTATTATTATCAATCTAACTCATATTATTAGCCATATTATACTTATGTGATCGACAGAACGACAATTACTGTTCTTATTACACTCCCTGTTATCAATCTAACTCATATTATTAACCATATTATGCTTATATGATCGATAGAACGACAATTACTATACTTATTACTCTTATTGTTATAAATCTAACTCATATTATTAGCCATATAATGCTTATATGATCGATAGAACGACAATTACTATACTTATTACTCTTATTATTGTCAATCTAACTCATATTATTAGCCATATTATGCTTATATGATCGACAGAACGACAATTACTATACTTATTACACTCACTATTATCAATCTAACTCATATTGTTAACCATATTATGCAGATATGATCGATAGAACGACAATTACTATACTTATTACTCTTATTATTATCAATCTAACTCATATTATTAGCCATATTATGCTTATATAATCGATAGGAGGACAATTACTATACTTATTACTCTTATTATTATCAATCTAACTCATATTATTAACCATATTATGCTAATATGATCGATAGAACGACAATTACTATACTTATTATTCTTATTTTTATCAACTTAACTCATATTATTAGCCATATTATGCTTAAATGATCGATAGAACGACAATTACTATACTCATTACTCTTATTATTATCAATCTAACTTATATTATTAGTCATATTATGCTTATATGATCGATAGAACGACAATTACTATACTTATTACTCTTATTATTATCAATCTAATTCATATTATTAGCCATATTATGCTTAAATGATCGATAGAACGACAATTACTATACTCATTACTCTTATTATTATCAATCTAACTCATACTATTAACCATATTATGCAGATATGATCGATAGAACGACAATTACTATACTCATTACTCTTATTATTATCAACCTAACTCATATTATTAGCCATATTATGCTTAAATGATCGATAGAACGACAATTACTATACTTATTAGTCTTATTATTATCAATCTAACTCATATTATTAGACATATTATGCTTATGTGATCGAAAGAACGATAATTACTATACTTATTACTCTTATTATTATCAATCTAACTCATATTATTAGTCATATTATGCTTATATGAACGATAGAACGACAATTACTATACTTATTACTCTTATTATTATCAATCTAACTCATATTATTAGCCATATTATGCTTATATGATCGATAGGAGGACAATTACTATACTTATTACTCTTATTATTATCAATCTAACTCATATTATTAGCCATATTATGCTTATATGATCGATAGGAGGACAATTACTATACTTATTATTCTTATTTTTATCAACCTAACTGATATTATTAGCCATATTATGCTTAAATGATCGATAGAACGACAATTACTATACTTATTACTCTTATTATTATCAATCTAATTCATATTATTAGCCATATTATGCTTATATAACTGATAGGACGACAATTACTATGCTTATTACTCTTATTATTATCAATCTAACTCATATTATTAGCCATATTATGCTTAAATGATCGATAGAACGACCATTACTATACTTATTACTCTTATTATTATCAATCTAACTCATATTATTAGCCATATTATGCTTATATGATCGATAGAACGACAATTACTATACTTATTACTCTTATTATTATCAATCTAACTCATATTATTAGCCATATTATGCTTATATGATCGATAGAACGACAATTACTATACTTATTATTCTTATTATTGTCAATCTAACTCATATTATTAACCATATTATGCTTATATGATCGATAGAACGACAATTACTATCCTCATTACTCTTATTATTATCAATCTAATTCATATTATTAGCCATATTATGCTTATATGATCGATAGGACGACAATTACTATACTTATTACTCTTATTATTATCAATCTAACTCATATTATTAGCCATATTATGCTTATATGATCGATAGAACGACAATTACTATTCTTATTACTCTTATTATTATAAATCTAACTCATATTATTAGCCATATAATGCTTATATGATCGATAGAACGACAATTACTATACTTACTACTCTTATTATTATCAATCTAACTCATATTATTAACCATATTATGCTAATATGATCGATAGAACGACAATTACTATACTTATTATTCTTATTTTTATCAACTTAACTCATATTATTAGCCATATTATGCTTAAATGATCGATAGAACGACAATTACTATACTCATTACTCTTATTATTATCAATCTAACTTATATTATTAGTCATATTATGCTTATATGATCGATAGAACGACAATTACTATACTTATTACTCTTATTATTATCAATCTAATTCATATTATTAGCCATATTATGCTTATATAACTGATAGGACGACAATTACTATACTTATTACTCTTATTATTATCAATCTAACTCATATTATTAGTCATATTATGCTTATATGAACGATAGAACGACAATTACTATACTTATTACTCTTATTATTATCTATCTAACTCATATTATTAGTCATATTATTCTTATATGATCGATAGAACGACAATTACTATACTCATTACTCTTATTATTATCAATCTAACTCATATTATTAGCCATATTATGCTTATATGATCGATAGAACGACAATTACTATACTCATTACTCTTATTATTATCAATCTAACTCATACTATTAACCATATTATGCAGATATGATCGATAGAACGACAATTACTATACTCATTACTCTTATTATTATCAACCTAACTCATATTATTAGCCATATTATGCTTAAATGATCGATAGAACGAGAATTACTATACTTATTAGTCTTATTATTATCAATCTAACTCATATTATTAGACATATTATGCTTATGTGATCGAAAGAACGATAATTACTATACTTATTACTCTTATTATTATCAATCTAACTCATATTATTAGCCATATTATACTTATGTGATCGACAGAACGACAATTACTGTTCTTATTACACTCCCTGTTATCAATCTAACTCATATTATTAACCATATTATGCTTATATGATCGATAGAACGACAATTACTATACTTATTACTCTTATTATTATAAATCTAACTCATATTATTAGCCATATAATGCTTATATGATCGATAGAACGACAATTACTATACTTATTACTCTTATTATTGTCAATCTAACTCATATTATTAGCCATATTATGCTTATATGATCGACAGAACGACAATTACTATACTTATTACACTCACTATTATCAATCTAACTCATATTGTTAACCATATTATGCAGATATGATCGATAGAACGACAATTACTATACTTATTACTCTTATTATTATCAATCTAACTCATATTATTAGCCATATTATGCTTATATAATCGATAGGAGGACAATTACTATACTTATTACTCTTATTATTATCAATCTAACTCATATTATTAACCATATTATGCTAATATGATCGATAGAACGACAATTACTATACTTATTATTCTTATTTTTATCAACTTAACTCATATTATTAGCCATATTATGCTTAAATGATCGATAGAACGACAATTACTATACTCATTACTCTTATTATTATCAATCTAACTTATATTATTAGTCATATTATGCTTATATGATCGATAGAACGACAATTACTATACTTATTACTCTTATTATTATCAATCTAATTCATATTATTAGCCATATTATGCTTAAATGATCGATAGAACGACAATTACTATACTCATTACTCTTATTATTATCAATCTAACTCATACTATTAACCATATTATGCAGATATGATCGATAGAACGACAATTACTATACTCATTACTCTTATTATTATCAACCTAACTCATATTATTAGCCATATTATGCTTAAATGATCGATAGAACGACAATTACTATACTTATTAGTCTTATTATTATCAATCTAACTCATATTATTAGACATATTATGCTTATGTGATCGAAAGAACGATAATTACTATACTTATTACTCTTATTATTATCAATCTAACTCATATTATTAGTCATATTATGCTTATATGAACGATAGAACGACAATTACTATACTTATTACTCTTATTATTATCAATCTAACTCATATTATTAGCCATATTATGCTTATATGATCGATAGGAGGACAATTACTATACTTATTACTCTTATTATTATCAATCTAACTCATATTATTAGCCATATTATGCTTATATGATCGATAGGAGGACAATTACTATACTTATTATTCTTATTTTTATCAACCTAACTGATATTATTAGCCATATTATGCTTAAATGATCGATAGAACGACAATTACTATACTTATTACTCTTATTATTATCAATCTAATTCATATTATTAGCCATATTATGCTTATATAACTGATAGGACGACAATTACTATGCTTATTACTCTTATTATTATCAATCTAACTCATATTATTAGCCATATTATGCTTAAATGATCGATAGAACGACCATTACTATACTTATTACTCTTATTATTATCAATCTAACTCATATTATTAGCCATATTATGCTTATATGATCGATAGAACGACAATTACTATACTTATTACTCTTATTATTATCAATCTAACTCATATTATTAGCCATATTATGCTTATATGATCGATAGAACGACAATTACTATACTTATTATTCTTATTATTGTCAATCTAACTCATATTATTAACCATATTATGCTTATATGATCGATAGAACGACAATTACTATCCTCATTACTCTTATTATTATCAATCTAATTCATATTATTAGCCATATTATGCTTATATGATCGATAGGACGACAATTACTATACTTATTACTCTTATTATTATCAATCTAACTCATATTATTAGCCATATTATGCTTATATGATCGATAGAACGACAATTACTATACTTATTACTCTTATTATTATCAATCTAACTCATATTATTAGCCATATTATGCTTATATGATCGACAGAACGACAATTACTATTCTTATTACACTCCCTGTTATCACTCTAACTCATATTATTAACCATATTATGCTTATATGATCGACAGAACGATAATTACTATTCTTATTACACTCCCTGTTATCAATCTAACTTATATTATTAACCATATTATGCTTATATGATCGATAGAACGACAATGACTATACTTATTACTCTTATTATTATCAATCTAACTCATATTATTAGTCATATTATGCTTATATGATCGATAGAACGACAATTACTATACTTACTACTCTTATTATGATCAATCTAATTCATATTACTAGCCATATTATGCTTATATAACTGATAGGACGACAATTACTATACTTATTACTCTTATTATTGTCAATCTAACTCATATTATTAGCCATATTATGCTTATATGATCGACAGAACGACAATTACTATACTTATTACACTCACTATTATCAATCTAACTCATATTGTTAACCATATTATGCAGATATGATCGATAGAACGACAATTACTATACTTATTACTCTTATTATTATCAATCTAACTCATATTATTAGCCATATTATGCTTATATAATCGATAGGAGGACAATTACTATACTTATTACTCTTATTATTATCAATCTAACTCATATTATTAACCATATTATGCTAATATGATCGATAGAACGACAATTACTATACTTATTATTCTTATTTTTATCAACTTAACTCATATTATTAGCCATATTATGCTTAAATGATCGATAGAACGACAATTACTATACTCATTACTCTTATTATTATCAATCTAACTTATATTATTAGTCATATTATGCTTATATGATCGATAGAACGACAATTACTATACTTATTACTCTTATTATTATCAATCTAATTCATATTATTAGCCATATTATGCTTAAATGATCGATAGAACGACAATTACTATACTCATTACTCTTATTATTATCAATCTAACTCATACTATTAACCATATTATGCAGATATGATCGATAGAACGACAATTACTATACTCATTACTCTTATTATTATCAACCTAACTCATATTATTAGCCATATTATGCTTAAATGATCGATAGAACGACAATTACTATACTTATTAGTCTTATTATTATCAATCTAACTCATATTATTAGACATATTATGCTTATGTGATCGAAAGAACGATAATTACTATACTTATTACTCTTATTATTATCAATCTAACTCATATTATTAGTCATATTATGCTTATATGAACGATAGAACGACAATTACTATACTTATTACTCTTATTATTATCAATCTAACTCATATTATTAGCCATATTATGCTTATATGATCGATAGGAGGACAATTACTATACTTATTACTCTTATTATTATCAATCTAACTCATATTATTAGCCATATTATGCTTATATGATCGATAGGAGGACAATTACTATACTTATTATTCTTATTTTTATCAACCTAACTGATATTATTAGCCATATTATGCTTAAATGATCGATAGAACGACAATTACTATACTTATTACTCTTATTATTATCAATCTAATTCATATTATTAGCCATATTATGCTTATATAACTGATAGGACGACAATTACTATGCTTATTACTCTTATTATTATCAATCTAACTCATATTATTAGCCATATTATGCTTAAATGATCGATAGAACGACCATTACTATACTTATTACTCTTATTATTATCAATCTAACTCATATTATTAGCCATATTATGCTTATATGATCGATAGAACGACAATTACTATACTTATTACTCTTATTATTATCAATCTAACTCATATTATTAGCCATATTATGCTTATATGATCGATAGAACGACAATTACTATACTTATTATCCTTATTATTGTCAATCTAACTCATATTATTAACCATATTATGCTTATATGATCGATAGAACGACAATTACTATCCTCATTACTCTTATTATTATCAACCTAATTCATATTATTAGCCATATTATGCTTATATGATCGATAGGACGACAATTACTATACTTATTACTCTTATTGTTATCAATCTAACTCATATTATTAGTCATATTATTCTTATATGATCGATAGAACGACAATTACTATACTCATTACTCTTATTATTATCAATCTAACTCATATTATTAGCCATATTATGCTTATATGATCGATAGAACGACAATTACTATACTCATTACTCTTATTATTATCAATCTAACTCATACTATTAACCATATTATGCAGATATGATCGATAGAACGACAATTACTATACTCATTACTCTTATTATTATCAACCTAACTCATATTATTAGCCATATTATGCTTAAATGATCGATAGAACGAGAATTACTATACTTATTAGTCTTATTATTATCAATCTAACTCATATTATTAGACATATTATGCTTATGTGATCGAAAGAACGATAATTACTATACTTATTACTCTTATTATTATCAATCTAACTCATATTATTAGCCATATTATACTTATGTGATCGACAGAACGACAATTACTGTTCTTATTACACTCCCTGTTATCAATCTAACTCATATTATTAACCATATTATGCTTATATGATCGATAGAACGACAATTACTATACTTATTACTCTTATTATTATAAATCTAACTCATATTATTAGCCATATAATGCTTATATGATCGATAGAACGACAATTACTATACTTATTACTCTTATTATTGTCAATCTAACTCATATTATTAGCCATATTATGCTTATATGATCGACAGAACGACAATTACTATACTTATTACACTCACTATTATCAATCTAACTCATATTGTTAACCATATTATGCAGATATGATCGATAGAACGACAATTACTATACTTATTACTCTTATTATTATCAATCTAACTCATATTATTAGCCATATTATGCTTATATAATCGATAGGAGGACAATTACTATACTTATTACTCTTATTATTATCAATCTAACTCATATTATTAACCATATTATGCTAATATGATCGATAGAACGACAATTACTATACTTATTATTCTTATTTTTATCAACTTAACTCATATTATTAGCCATATTATGCTTAAATGATCGATAGAACGACAATTACTATACTCATTACTCTTATTATTATCAATCTAACTTATATTATTAGTCATATTATGCTTATATGATCGATAGAACGACAATTACTATACTTATTACTCTTATTATTATCAATCTAATTCATATTATTAGCCATATTATGCTTAAATGATCGATAGAACGACAATTACTATACTCATTACTCTTATTATTATCAATCTAACTCATACTATTAACCATATTATGCAGATATGATCGATAGAACGACAATTACTATACTCATTACTCTTATTATTATCAACCTAACTCATATTATTAGCCATATTATGCTTAAATGATCGATAGAACGACAATTACTATACTTATTAGTCTTATTATTATCAATCTAACTCATATTATTAGACATATTATGCTTATGTGATCGAAAGAACGATAATTACTATACTTATTACTCTTATTATTATCAATCTAACTCATATTATTAGTCATATTATGCTTATATGAACGATAGAACGACAATTACTATACTTATTACTCTTATTATTATCAATCTAACTCATATTATTAGCCATATTATGCTTATATGATCGATAGGAGGACAATTACTATACTTATTACTCTTATTATTATCAATCTAACTCATATTATTAGCCATATTATGCTTATATGATCGATAGGAGGACAATTACTATACTTATTATTCTTATTTTTATCAACCTAACTGATATTATTAGCCATATTATGCTTAAATGATCGATAGAACGACAATTACTATACTTATTACTCTTATTATTATCAATCTAATTCATATTATTAGCCATATTATGCTTATATAACTGATAGGACGACAATTACTATGCTTATTACTCTTATTATTATCAATCTAACTCATATTATTAGCCATATTATGCTTAAATGATCGATAGAACGACCATTACTATACTTATTACTCTTATTATTATCAATCTAACTCATATTATTAGCCATATTATGCTTATATGATCGATAGAACGACAATTACTATACTTATTACTCTTATTATTATCAATCTAACTCATATTATTAGCCATATTATGCTTATATGATCGATAGAACGACAATTACTATACTTATTATTCTTATTATTGTCAATCTAACTCATATTATTAACCATATTATGCTTATATGATCGATAGAACGACAATTACTATCCTCATTACTCTTATTATTATCAATCTAATTCATATTATTAGCCATATTATGCTTATATGATCGATAGGACGACAATTACTATACTTATTACTCTTATTATTATCAATCTAACTCATATTATTAGCCATATTATGCTTATATGATCGATAGAACGACAATTACTATACTTATTACTCTTATTATTATCAATCTAACTCATATTATTAGCCATATTATGCTTATATGATCGACAGAACGACAATTACTATTCTTATTACACTCCCTGTTATCACTCTAACTCATATTATTAACCATATTATGCTTATATGATCGACAGAACGATAATTACTATTCTTATTACACCTCACTCCTGTTATCAATCTAACTTATATTATTAACCATATTATGCTTATATGATCGATAGAACGACAATGACTATACTTATTACTCTTATTATTATCAATCTAACTCATATTATTAGTCATATTATGCTTATATGATCGATAGAACGACAATTACTATACTTACTACTCTTATTATGATCAATCTAATTCATATTACTAGCCATATTATGCTTATATAACTGATAGGACGACAATTACTATACTTATTACTCTTATTATTATCAATCTAACTCATATTATTAGCCATATTATGCTTATATGATCGGTAGAACGATAATTACTATACTTATTACTCTTAGTATTGTCAATCTAACTCATATTATTAGCCATATTATGCTTATATGATCGATAGAACGACAATTACTATACTTATTACTCTTATTATTATAAATCTAACTCATATTATTAGCCATATAATGCTTATATGATCGATAGAACGACAATTACTATACTTATTACTCTTATTATTGTCAATCTAACTCATATTATTAGCCATATTATGCTTATATGATCGACAGAACGACAATTACTATACTTATTACACTTACTATTATCAATCTAACTCATATTAATTAACCATATTATGCAGATATGATCGATAGAACGACAATTACTATACTTATTACTCTTATTATTATCAATCTAACTCATATTATTAGCCATATTATGCTTATATAATCGATAGGAGGACAATTACTATACTTATTACTCTTATTATTATCAATCTAACTCATATTATTAACCATATTATGCTAATATGATCGATAGAACGACAATTACTATACTTATTATTCTTATTTTTATCAACTTAACTCATATTATTAGCCATATTATGCTTAAATGATCGATAGAACGACAATTACTATACTCATTACTCTTATTATTATCAATCTAACTTATATTATTAGTCATATTATGCTTATATGATCGATAGAACGACAATTACTATACTTATCACTCTTATTATTATAAATCTAACTCATATTATTAGACATATTATGCTTATGTGATCGAAAGAACGATAATTACTATACTTATTACTCTTATTATTATCAATCTAACTCATATTATTAGCCATATTATACTTATGTGATCGACAGAACGACAATTACTATTCTTATTACACTCCCTGTTATCAATCTAACTCATATTATTAACCATATTATGCTTATATGATCGATAGAACGACAATTACTATACTTATTACTCTTATTATTATAAATCTAACTCATATTATTAACCATATTATGCTAATATGATCGATAGAACGACAATTACTATACTTATTATTCTTATTTTTATCAACTTAACTCATATTATTAGCCATATTATGCTTAAATGATCGATAGAACGAAATTACTATACTCATTACTCTTATTATTATCAATCTAACTCATACTATTAACCATATTATGCAGATATGATCGATAGAACGACAATTACTATACTCATTACTCTTATTATTATCAACCTAACTCATATTATTAGCCATATTATGCTTAAATGATCGATAGAACGACAATTACTATACTTATTAGTCTTATTATTATCAATCTAACTCATATTATTAGACATATTATGCTTATGTGATCGAAAGAACGATAATTACTATACTTATTACTCTTATTATTATCAATCTAACTCATATTATTAGTCATATTATGCTTATATGAACGATAGAACGACAATTACTATACTTATTACTCTTATTATTATCAATCTAACTCATATTATTAGCCATATTATGCTTATATGATCGATAGGAGGACAATTACTATACTTATTACTCTTATTATTATCAATCTAACTCATATTATTAGCCATATTATGCTTATATGATCGATAGGAGGACAATTACTATACTTATTATTCTTATTTTTATCAACCTAACTGATATTATTAGCCATATTATGCTTAAATGATCGATAGAACGACAATTACTATACTTATTACTCTTATTATTATCAATCTAATTCATATTATTAGCCATATTATGCTTATATAACTGATAGGACGACAATTACTATGCTTATTACTCTTATTATTATCAATCTAACTCATATTATTAGCCATATTATGCTTAAATGATCGATAGAACGACCATTACTATACTTATTACTCTTATTATTATCAATCTAACTCATATTATTAGCCATATTATGCTTATATGATCGATAGAACGACAATTACTATACTTATTACTCTTATTATTATCAATCTAACTCATATTATTAGCCATATTATGCTTATATGATCGATAGAACGACAATTACTATACTTATTATTCTTATTATTGTCAATCTAACTCATATTATTAACCATATTATGCTTATATGATCGATAGAACGACAATTACTATCCTCATTACTCTTATTATTATCAATCTAATTCATATTATTAGCCATATTATGCTTATATGATCGATAGGACGACAATTACTATACTTATTACTCTTATTATTATCAATCTAACTCATATTATTAGCCATATTATGCTTATATGATCGATAGAACGACAATTACTATACTTATTACTCTTATTATTATCAATCTAACTCATATTATTAGCCATATTATGCTTATATGATCGACAGAACGACAATTACTATTCTTATTACACTCCCTGTTATCACTCTAACTCATATTATTAACCATATTATGCTTATATGATCGACAGAACGATAATTACTATTCTTATTACACTCCCTGTTATCAATCTAACTTATATTATTAACCATATTATGCTTATATGATCGATAGAACGACAATGACTATACTTATTACTCTTATTATTATCAATCTAACTCATATTATTAGTCATATTATGCTTATATGATCGATAGAACGACAATTACTATACTTACTACTCTTATTATGATCAATCTAATTCATATTACTAGCCATATTATGCTTATATAACTGATAGGACGACAATTACTATACTTATTACTCTTATTATTGTCAATCTAACTCATATTATTAGCCATATTATGCTTATATGATCGACAGAACGACAATTACTATACTTATTACACTCACTATTATCAATCTAACTCATATTGTTAACCATATTATGCAGATATGATCGATAGAACGACAATTACTATACTTATTACTCTTATTATTATCAATCTAACTCATATTATTAGCCATATTATGCTTATATAATCGATAGGAGGACAATTACTATACTTATTACTCTTATTATTATCAATCTAACTCATATTATTAACCATATTATGCTAATATGATCGATAGAACGACAATTACTATACTTATTATTCTTATTTTTATCAACTTAACTCATATTATTAGCCATATTATGCTTAAATGATCGATAGAACGACAATTACTATACTCATTACTCTTATTATTATCAATCTAACTTATATTATTAGTCATATTATGCTTATATGATCGATAGAACGACAATTACTATACTTATTACTCTTATTATTATCAATCTAATTCATATTATTAGCCATATTATGCTTAAATGATCGATAGAACGACAATTACTATACTCATTACTCTTATTATTATCAATCTAACTCATACTATTAACCATATTATGCAGATATGATCGATAGAACGACAATTACTATACTCATTACTCTTATTATTATCAACCTAACTCATATTATTAGCCATATTATGCTTAAATGATCGATAGAACGACAATTACTATACTTATTAGTCTTATTATTATCAATCTAACTCATATTATTAGACATATTATGCTTATGTGATCGAAAGAACGATAATTACTATACTTATTACTCTTATTATTATCAATCTAACTCATATTATTAGTCATATTATGCTTATATGAACGATAGAACGACAATTACTATACTTATTACTCTTATTATTATCAATCTAACTCATATTATTAGCCATATTATGCTTATATGATCGATAGGAGGACAATTACTATACTTATTACTCTTATTATTATCAATCTAACTCATATTATTAGCCATATTATGCTTATATGATCGATAGGAGGACAATTACTATACTTATTATTCTTATTTTTATCAACCTAACTGATATTATTAGCCATATTATGCTTAAATGATCGATAGAACGACAATTACTATACTTATTACTCTTATTATTATCAATCTAATTCATATTATTAGCCATATTATGCTTATATAACTGATAGGACGACAATTACTATGCTTATTACTCTTATTATTATCAATCTAACTCATATTATTAGCCATATTATGCTTAAATGATCGATAGAACGACCATTACTATACTTATTACTCTTATTATTATCAATCTAACTCATATTATTAGCCATATTATGCTTATATGATCGATAGAACGACAATTACTATACTTATTACTCTTATTATTATCAATCTAACTCATATTATTAGCCATATTATGCTTATATGATCGATAGAACGACAATTACTATACTTATTATTCTTATTTTTATCAATCTAACTCATATTATTAACCATATTATGCTTATATGATCGATAGAACGACAATTACTATCCTCATTACTCTTATTATTATCAATCTAATTCATATTATTAGCCATATTATGCTTATATGATCGATAGGACGACAATTACTATACTTATTACTCTTATTATTATCAATCTAACTCATATTATTAGCCATATTATGCTTATATGATCGATAGGACGACAATTACTATACTTATTACTCTTATTATTATCAATCTAACTCATATTATTAGACATATTATGCTTATGTGATCGAAAGAACGATAATTACTATACTTATTACTCTTATTATTATCAATCTAACTCATATTATTAGCCATATTATACTTATGTGATCGACAGAACGACAATTACTGTTCTTATTACACTCCCTGTTATCAATCTAACTCATATTATTAACCATATTATGCTTATATGATCGATAGAACGACAATTACTATACTTATTACTCTTATTATTATAAATCTAACTCATATTATTAGCCATATAATGCTTATATGATCGATAGAACGACAATTACTATACTTATTACTCTTATTATTGTCAATCTAACTCATATTATTAGCCATATTATGCTTATATGATCGACAGAACGACAATTACTATACTTATTACACTTACTATTATCAATCTAACTCATATTATTAACCATATTATGCAGATATGATCGATAGAACGACAATTACTATACTTATTAGTCTTATTATTATCAATCTAACTCATATTATTAGACATATTATGCTTATGTGATCGAAAGAACGATAATTACTATACTTATTACTCTTATTATTATCAATCTAAGTCATATTATTAGCCATATTATACTTATGTGATCGACAGAACGACAATTACTATTCTTATTACACTCCCTGTTATCAATCTAACTCATATTATTAACCATATTATGCTTATATGATCGATAGAACGACAATTACTATACTTATTACTCTTATTATTATAAATCTAACTCATATTATTAGCCATATAATGCTTATATGATCGATAGAACGACAATTACTATACTTATTACTCTTATTATTGTCAATCTAACTCATATTATTAGCCATATTATGCTTATATGATCGACAGAACGACAACTACTATTCTTATTACTCTTATTATTATAAATCTAACTCATATTATTAGCCATATAATGCTTATATGATCGATAGAACGACAATTACTATACTTACTACTCTTACTATTATCAATCTAACTCATATTATTAACCATATTATGCTAATATGATCGATAGAACGACAATTACTATACTTATTATTCTTATTTTTATCAACTTAACTCATATTATTAGCCATATTATGCTTAAATGATCGATAGAACGACAATTACTATACTCATTACTCTTATTATTATCAATCTAACTTATATTATTAGTCATATTATGCTTAAATGATCGATAGAACGACAATTACTATACTCATTACTCTTATTATTATCAATCTAACTCATACTATTAACCATATTATGCAGATATGATCGATAGAACGACAATTACTATATTCATTACTCTTATTATTATCAACCTAACTCATATTATTAGCCATATTATGCTTAAATGATCGATAGAACGACAATTACTATACTTATTAGTCTTATTATTATCAATCTAAGTCATATTATTAGACATATTATGCTGATGTGATCGAAAGAACGATAATTACTATACTTATTACTCTTATTATTATCAATCTAACTCATATTATTAGCCATATTATACTTATGTGATCGACAGAACGACAATTACTATTCTTATTACACTCCCTGTTATCAATCTAACTCATATTATTAACCATATTATGCTTAAATGATCGATAGAACGACAATTACTATACTCATTACTCTTATTATTATCAATCTAACTCATACTATTAACCATATTATGCAGATATGATCGATAGAACGACAATTACTATACTCATTACTCTTATTATTATCAACCCAACTCATATTATTAGCCATATTATGCTTAAGTGATCGATAGAACGACAATTACTATACTTATTAGTCTTATTATTATCAATCTAACTCATATTATTAGACATATTATGCTTATGTGATCGAAAGAACGATAATTACTATACTTATTACACTCCCTGTTATCAATCTAACTCATATTATTAGCCATATTATACTTATGTGATCGACAGAACGACAATTACTATTCTTATTACACTCCCTGTTATCAATCTAACTCATATTATTAACCATATTATGCTTATATGATCGATAGAACGACAATTACTATACTCATTACTCTTATTATTATCAATCTAACTCATACTATTAACCATATTATGCAGATATGATCGATAGAACGACAATTACTATACTCATTACTCTTATTATTATCAACCTAACTCATATTATTAGCCATATTATGCTTAAATGATCGATAGAACGACAATTACTATACTCATTACTCTTATTATTATCAATCTAACTTATATTATTAGTCATATTATGCTTATATGATCGATAGGACGACAATTACTATACTTATTACTCTTATTATTATGAATCTAATTCATATTATTAGCCATATTATGCTTATATAACTGATAGGACGACAATACTATACTTATTACTCTTATTATTATCAATCTAACTAATATTACTAGTCATATTATGCTTATATGAACGATAGAACGACAATTACTATACTTATTACTCTTATTATTATCTATCTAACTCATATTATTAGTCATATTATGCTTATATGATCGATAGAACGACAATTACTATACTTATTACTCTTATTATTATCAATCTAATTCATATTATTAGCCATATTATGCTTAAATGATCGATAGAACGACAATTACTATACTCATTACTCTTATTATTATCAATCTAACTCATATTATTAGCCATATTATGCTTATATGATCGACAGAACGACAACTACTATTCTTATTACTCTTATTATTATAAATCTAACTCATATTATTAGCCATATAATGCTTATATGATCGATAGAACGACAATTACTATACTTACTACTCTTATTATTATCAATCTAACTCATATTATTAACCATATTATGCTAATATGATCGATAGAACGACAATTACTATACTTATTATTCTTATTTTTATCAACTTATCTCATATTATTAGCCATATTATGCTTAAATGATCGATAGAACGACAATTACTATACTCATTACTCTTATTATTATCAATCTAACTCATATTATTAGTCATATTATGCTTATATGATCGATAGAACGACAATTACTATACTTATTACTCTTATTATTATCAATCTAATGCATATTATTAGCCATATTATGCTTATATAACTGATAGGACGACAATTACTATACTTATTACTCTTATTATTATCAATCTAACTCATATTATTAGTCATATTATGCTTATATGAACGATAGAACGACAATTACTATACTTATTACTCTTATTATTATCTATCTAACTTATATTATTAGTCATATTATGCTTATATGATCGATAGAACGACAATTACTATACTTATTACTCTTATTATTATCAATCTAATTCATATTATTAGCCATATTATGCTTAAATGATCGATAGAACGACAATTACTATACTCATTACTCTTATTATTATCAATCTAACTCATACTATTAACCATATTATGCAGATATGATCGATAGAACGACAATTACTATACTCATTACTCTTATTATTATCAACCTAACTCATATTATTAGCCATATTATGCTTAAATGATCGATAGAACGACAATTACTATACTTATTAGTCTTATTATTATCAATCTAACTCATATTATTAGCCATATTATGCTTAAATGATCGATAGAACGACAATTACTATACTTATTACTCTTATTATTATCAATCTAACTCATATTATTAGCCATATTATGCTTATATGATCGACAGAACGACAATTACTATTCTTATTACACTCCCTGTTATCAATCTAACTCATATTATTAATCATATTATGCTTATATGATCGATAGAACGACAATTACTATACTTATTACTCTTATTATTATAAATCTAACTCATATTATTAGCCATATAACGCTTATATGATCGATAGAACGACAATTACTATACTTATTACTCTTATTATTGTCAATCTAACTCATATTATTAGCCATATTATGCTTATATGATCGACAGAACGACAATTACTATACTTATTACACTCACTATTATCAATCTAACTCATATTATTAACCATATTATGCAGATATGATCGATAGAACGACAATTACTATACTTATTACTCTTATTATTATCAATCTAACTCATATTATTAGCCATATTATGCTTATATAATCGATAGGAGGACAATTACTATACTTATTATTCTTATTTTTATCAACTTAACTCATATTATTAGCCATATTATGCTTAAATGATCGATAGAACGACAATTACTATACTCATTACTCTTATTATTATCAATCTAACTTATATTATTAGTCATATTATGCTTATATGATCGATAGAACGACAATTACTATACTTATTACTCTTATTATTATCAATCTAATTCATATTATTAGCCATATTATGCTTAAATGATCGATAGAACGACAATTACTATACTCATTACTCTTATTATTATCAATCTAACTCATACTATTAACCATATTATGCAGATATGATCGATAGAACGACAATTACTATACTCATTACTCTTATTATTATCAACCTAACTCATATTATTAGCCATATTATGCTTAAATGATCGATAGAACGACAATTACTATACTTATTAGTCTTATTATTATCAATCTAACTCATATTATTAGACATATTATGCTTATGTGATCGAAAGAACGATAATTACTATACTTATTACTCTTATTATTATCAATCTAACTCATATTATTAGTCATATTATGCTTATATGAACGATAGAACGACAATTACTATACTTATTACTCTTATTATTATCAATCTAACTCATATTATTAGCCATATTATGCTTATATGATCGATAGGAGGACAATTACTATACTTATTACTCTTATTATTATCAATCTAACTCATATTATTAGCCATATTATGCTTATATGATCGATAGAACGACAATTACTATACTTATTACTCTTATTATTATAAATCTAACTCATATTATTAGCCATATAATGCTTATATGATCGATAGAACGACAATTACTATACTTATTACTCTTATTATTGTCAATCTAACTCATATTATTAGCCATATTATGCTTATATGATCGACAGAACGACAACTACTATTCTTATTACTCTTATTATTATAAATCTAACTCATATTATTAGCCATATAATGCTTATATGATCGATAGAACGACAATTACTATACTCATTACTCTTATTATTATCAATCTAACTTATATTATTAGTCATATTATGCTTATATGATCGATAGAACGACAATTACTATACTTATTACTCTTATTATTATCAATCTAACTTATATCATTAGTCATATTATGCTTATATGATCGATAGAACGACAATTACTATTCTTATTACTCTTATTATTATCAATCTAATTCATATTATTAGCCATATTATGCTTAAATGATCGATAGAACGACAATTACTATACTCATTACTCTTATTATTATCGATCTAACTCATACTATTAACCATATTATGCAGATATGATCGATAGAACGACAATTACTATACTCATTACTCTTATTATTATCAACCTAACTCATATTATTAGCCATATTATGCTTAAATGATCGATAGAACGACAATTACTATACTTATTAGTCTTATTATTATCAATCTAACTCATATTATTAGACATATTATGCTTATGTGATCGAAAGAACGATAATTACTATACTTATTACTCTTATTATTATCAATCTAACTCATATTATTAGTCATATTATGCTTATATGAACGATAGAACGACAATTACTATACTTATTACTCTTATTATTATCAATCTAACTCATATTATTAGTCATATTATGCTTATATGAACGATAGAACGACAATTACTATACTTATTACTCTTATTATTATCTATCTAACTCATATTATTAGCCATATTATGCTTAAATGATCGATAGAACGACAATTACTATACTTATTACTCTTATTATTATCAATCTAACTCATATTATTAGCCATATTATGCTTATATGATCGACAGAACGACAATTACTATTCTTATTACACTCCCTGTTATCAATCTAACTCATATTATTAACCATATTATGCTTATATGATCGATAGAACGACAATTACTATACTTATTACTCTTATTATTATAAATCTAACTCATATTATTAGCCATATAACGCTTATATGATCGATAGAACGACAATTACTATACTTATTACTCTTATTATTGTCAATCTAACTCATATTATTAGCCATATTATGCTTAAATGATCGATAGAACGACAATTACTATACTTATTACTCTTATTATTATAAATCTAACTCATATTATTAGCCATATAATGCTTATATGATCGATAGAACGACAATTACTATACTTACTACTCTTATTATTATCAATCTAACTCATATTATTAACCATATTATGCTAATATGATCGATAGAACGACAATTACTATACTTATTATTCTTATTTTTATCAACTTAACACATATTATTAGCCATATTATGCTTAAATGATCGATAGAACGACAATTACTATACTCATTACTGTTATTATTATCAATCTAACTTATATTATTAGTCATATTATGCTTATATGATCGATAGAACGACAATTACTATACTTATTACTCTTATTATTATCAATCTAATTCATATTATTAGCCATATTATGCTTATATAACTGATAGGACGACAATTACTATACTTATTACTCTTATTATTATCAATCTAACTAATATTATTAGTCATATTATGCTTATATGAACGATAGAACGACAATTACTATACTTATTACTCTTATTATTATCTATCTAACTCATATTATTAGTCATATTATGCTTATATGATCGATAGAACGACAATTACTATACTCATTACTCTTATTATTATCAATCTAACTCATATTATTAGCCATATTATGCTTATATGATCGATAGAACGACAATTACTATACTCATTACTCTTATTATTATCAATCTAACTCATACTATTAACCATATTATGCAGATATGATCGATAGAACGACAATTACTATACTCATTACTCTTATTATTATCAACCTAACTCATATTATTAGCCATATTATGCTTAAATGATCGATAGAACGACAATTACTATACTTATTATTCTTATTTTTATCAACCTAACTCATATTATTAGCCCTATTATGCTTAAATGATCGATAGAACGACAATTACTATACTTATTACTCTTATTATTATCAATCTAACTCATATTATTAGTCATATTATGCTTATATGATCGATAGAACGACAATTACTATACTTATTACTCTTATTATTATCAATCTAACTCATATTATTAGCCATATTATGCTTATATGATCGATAGAACGACAATTACTATACTTATTATTCTTATTTTTATCAATCTAACTCATATTATTAACCATATTATGCTTATATGATCGATAGAACGACAATTACTATCCTCATTACTCTTATTATTATCAATCTAATTCATATTATTAGCCCTATTATGCTTAAATGATCGATAGAACGACAATTACTATACTTATTACTCTTATTATTATCAATCTAACTCATATTATTAGCCATATTATGCTTATATGATCGACAGAACGACAATTACTATTCTTATTACACTCCCTGTTATCAATCTAACTCATATTATTAACCATATTATGCTTATATGATCGACAGAACGATAATTACTATTCTTATTACATTCCTTGTTATCAATCTAACTTATATTATTAACCATATTATGCTTATATGATCGATAGAACGACAATGACTATACTTATTACTCTTATTATTATCAATCTAACTCATATTATTAGCCATATTATGCTTATATGATCGGTAGAACGATAATTACTATACTTATTACTCTTAGTATTGTCAATCTAACTCATATTATTAGCCATATTATGCTTATATAACTGATAGGACGACAATTACTATACTTATTACTCTTATTATTATCAATCTAACTAATATTATTAGTCATATTATGCTTATATGAACGATAGAACGACAATTACTATACTTATTACTCTTATTATTATCTATCTAACTCATATTATTAGTCATATTATGCTTATATGATCGATAGAACGACAATTACTATACTCATTACTCTTATTATTATCAATCTAACTCATATTATTAGCCATATTATGCTTATATGATCGATAGAACGACAATTACTATACTCATTACTCTTATTATTATCAATCTAACTCATACTATTAACCATATTATGCAGATATGATCGATAGAACGACAATTACTATACTCATTACTCTTATTATTATCAACCTAACTCATATTATTAGCCATATTATGCTTAAATGATCGATAGAACGACAATTACTATACTTATTAGTCTTATTATTATCAATCTAACTCATATTATTAGACATATTATGCTTATGTGATCGAAAGAACGATTATTACTATACTTATTACTCTTATTATTATCAATCTAACTCATATTATTAGCCATATTATACTTATGTGATCGACAGAACGACAATTACTGTTCTTATTACACTCCCTGTTATCAATCTAACTCATATTATTAACCATATTATGCTTATATGATCGATAGAACGACAATTACTATACTTATTACTCTTATTATTATAAATCTAACTCATATTATTAGCCATATAATGCTTATATGATCGATAGAACGACAATTACTATACTTATTACTCTTATTATTGTCAATCTAACTCATATTATTAGCCATATTATGCTTATATGATCGACAGAACGACAATTACTATACTTATTACACTTACTATTATCAATCTAACTCATATTATTAACCATATTATGCAGATATGATCGATAGAACGACAATTACTATACTTATTACTCTTATTATTATCAATCTAACTCATATTATTAGCCATATTATGCTTATATAATCGATAGGAGGACAATTACTATACTTATTACTCTTATTATTATCAATCTAACTCATATTATTAACCATATTATGCTAATATGATCGATAGAACGACAATTACTATACTTATTATTCTTATTTTTATCAACTTAACTCATATTATTAGCCATATTATGCTTAAATGATCGATAGAACGACAATTACTATACTCATTACTCTTATTATTATCAATCTAACTTATATTATTAGTCATATTATGCTTATATGATCGATAGAACGACAATTACTATACTTATTACTCTTATTATTATCAATCTAATTCATATTATTAGCCATATTATGCTTAAATGATCGATAGAACGACAATTACTATACTCATTACTCTTATTATTATCAATCTAACTCATACTATTAACCATATTATGCAGATATGATCGATAGAACGACAATTACTATACTCATTACTCTTATTATTATCAACCTAACTCATATTATTAGCCATACTATGCTTAAATTATCGATAGAACGACAATTACTATACTTATTAGTCTTATTATTATCAATCTAACTCATATTATTAGACATATTATGCTTATGTGATCGAAAGAACGATAATTACTATACTTATTACTCTTATTATTATCAATCTAACTCATATTATTAGCCATATTATACTTATGTGATCGACAGAACGACAATTACTATTCTTATTACACTCCCTGTTATCAATCTAACTCATATTATTAACCATATTATGCTTATATGATCGATAGAACGACAATTACTATACTTATTACTCTTATTATTATAAATCTAACTCATATTATTAGCCATATAATGCTTATATGATCGGTAGAACGACAATTACTATACTTATTACTCTTATTATTGTCAATCTAACTCATATTATTAGCCATATTATGCTTATATGATCGACAGAACGACAACTACTATTCTTATTACTCTTATTATTATAAATCTAACTCATATTATTAGCCATATAATGCTTATATGATCGATAGAACGACAATTACGATACTTACTACTCTTACTATTATCAATCTAACTCATATTATTAACCATATTATGCTAATATGATCGATAGAACGACAATTACTATACTTATTATTCTTATTTTTATCAACTTAACTCATATTATTAGCCATATTATGCTTAAATGATCGATAGAACGACAATTACTATACTCATTACTCTTATTATTATCAATCTAACTTATATTATTAGTCATATTATGCTTAAATGATCGATAGAACGACAATTACTATACTCATTACTCTTATTATTATCAATCTAACTCATACTATTAACCATATTATGCAGATATGATCGATAGGACGACAATTACTATATTCATTACTCTTATTATTATCAACCTAACTCATATTATTAGCCATATTATGCTTAAATGATCGATAGAACGACAATTACTATACTTATTAGTCTTATTATTATCAATCTAACTCATATTATTAGACATATTATGCTTATGTGATCGAAAGAACGATAATTACTATACTTATTACTCTTATTATTATCAATCTAACTCATATTATTAGCCATATTATACTTATGTGATCGACAGAACGACAATTACTATTCTTATTACACTCCCTGTTATCAATCTAACTCATATTATTAACCATATTATGCTTATATGATCGATAGAACGACAATTACTATACTTATTACTCTTATTATTATAAATCTAACTCATATTATTAGCCATATAATGCTTATATGATCGATAGAACGACAATTACTATACTTATTACTCTTATTATTATCAATCTAACTCATATTATTAGTCATATTATGCTTATATGAACGATAGAACGACAATTACTATACTTATTACTCTTATTATTATCTATCTAACTCATATTATTAGCCATATTATGCTTAAATGATCGATAGAACGACAATTACTATACTTATTACTCTTATTATTATCAATCTAACTCATATTATTAGCCATATTATGCTTATATGATCGACAGAACGACAATTACTATTCTTATTACACTCCCTGTTATCAATCTAACTCATATTATTAACCATATTATGCTTATATGATCGATAGAACGACAATTACTATACTTATTACTCTTATTATTATAAATCTAACTCATATTATTAGCCATATAACGCTTATATGATCGATAGAACGACAATTACTATACTTATTACTCTTATTATTGTCAATCTAACTCATATTATTAGCCATATTATGCTTAAATGATCGATAGAACGACAATTACTATACTTATTACTCTTATTATTATCAATCTAACTCATATTATTAGCCATATTATGCTTATATGATCGACAGAACGACAATTACTATTCTTATTACACTCCCTGTTATCAATCTAACTCATATTATTAACCATATTGTGCTTATATGAACGATAGAACGACAATTACTATACTTATTACTCTTATTATTATCAATCTAACTCATATTATTAGCCATATTATGCTTATATGATCGATAGAACGACAATTACTATACTTATTATTCTTATTTTTATCAATCTAACTCATATTATTAACCATATTATGCTTATATGATCGATAGAACGACAATTACTATCCTCATTACTCTTATTATTATCAATCTAATTCATATTATTAGCCCTATTATGCTTAAATGATCGATAGAACGACAATTACTATACTTATTACTCTTATTATTATCAATCTAACTCATATTATTAGCCATATTATGCTTATATGATCGACAGAACGACAATTACTATTCTTATTACACTCCCTGTTATCAATCTAACTCATATTATTAACCATATTATGCTTATATGATCGACAGAACGATAATTACTATTCTTATTACATTCCCTGTTATCAATCTAACTTATATTATTAACCATATTATGCTTATATGATCGATAGAACGACAATGACTATACTTATTACTCTTATTATTATCAATCTAACTCATATTATTAGCCATATTATGCTTATATGATCGGTAGAACGATAATTACTATACTTATTACTCTTAGTATTGTCAATCTAACTCATATTATTAGCCATATTATGCTTATATGATCGATAGGACGACAATTACTATACTTATTACTCTTATTATTATCAATCTAACTCATATTATTAGCCATATTATGCTTATATGATCGATAGGAGGACAATTACTATACTTATTATTCTTATTTTTATCAAACTAACTCATATTATTAGCCATATTATGCTTATATGATCGATAGAACGACAATTACTATTCTTATTACTCTTATTATTATAAATCTAACTCATATTATTAGCCATATTATGCTTATATAACTGATAGGACGACAATTACTATACTTATTACTCTTATTATTATCAATCTAACTAATATTATTAGTCATATTATGCTTATATGAACGATAGAACGACAATTACTATACTTATTACTCTTATTATTATCTATCTAACTCATATTATTAGTCATATTATGCTTATATGATCGATAGAACGACAATTACTATACTCATTACTCTTATTATTATCAATCTAACTCATATTATTAGCCATATTATGCTTATATGATCGATAGAACGACAATTACTATACTCATTACTCTTATTATTATCAATCTAACTCATACTATTAACCATATTATGCAGATATGATCGATAGAACGACAATTACTATACTCATTACTCTTATTATTATCAACCTAACTCATATTATTAGCCATATTATGCTTAAATGATCGATAGAACGACAATTACTATACTTATTAGTCTTATTATTATCAATCTAACTCATATTATTAGACATATTATGCTTATGTGATCGAAAGAACGATTATTACTATACTTATTACTCTTATTATTATCAATCTAACTCATATTATTAGCCATATTAAACTTATGTGATCGACAGAACGACAATTACTGTTCTTATTACACTCCCTGTTATCAATCTAACTCATATTATTAACCATATTATGCTTATATGATCGATAGAACGACAATTACTATACTTATTACTCTTATTATTATAAATCTAACTCATATTATTAGCCATATAATGCTTATATGATCGATAGAACGACAATTACTATACTTATTACTCTTATTATTGTCAATCTAACTCATATTATTAGCCATATTATGCTTATATGATCGACAGAACGACAATTACTATACTTATTACACTTACTATTATCAATCTAACTCATATTATTAACCATATTATGCAGATATGATCGATAGAACGACAATTACTATACTTATTACTCTTATTATTATCAATCTAACTCATATTATTAGCCATATTATGCTTATATAATCGATAGGAGGACAATTACTATACTTATTACTCTTATTATTATCAATCTAACTCATATTATTAACCATATTATGCTAATATGATCGATAGAACGACAATTACTATACTTATTATTCTTATTTTTATCAACTTAACTCATATTATTAGCCATATTATGCTTAAATGATCGATAGAACGACAATTACTATACTCATTACTCTTATTATTATCAATCTAACTTATATTATTAGTCATATTATGCTTATATGATCGATAGAACGACAATTACTATACTTATTACTCTTATTATTATCAATCTAATTCATATTATTAGCCATATTATGCTTAAATGATCGATAGAACGACAATTACTATACTCATTACTCTTATTATTATCAATCTAACTCATACTATTAACCATATTATGCAGATATGATCGATAGAACGACAATTACTATACTCATTACTCTTATTATTATCAACCTAACTCATATTATTAGCCATATTATGCTTAAATGATCGATAGAACGACAATTACTATACTTATTAGTCTTATTATTATCAATCTAACTCATATTATTAGACATATTATGCTTATGTGATCGAAAGAACGATAATTACTATACTTATTACTCTTATTATTATCAATCTAACTCATATTATTAGCCATATTATACTTATGTGATCGACAGAACGACAATTACTATTCTTATTACACTCCCTGTTATCAATCCAACTCATATTATTAACCATATTATGCTTATATGATCGACAGAACGACAACTACTATTCTTATTACTCTTATTATTATAAATCTAACTCATATTATTAGCCATATAATGCTTATATGATCGATAGAACGACAATTACGATACTTACTACTCTTACTATTATCAATCTAACTCATATTATTAACCATATTATGCTAATATGATCGATAGAACGACAATTACTATACTTATTATTCTTATTTTTATCAACTTAACTCATATTATTAGCCATATTATGCTTAAATGATCGATAGAACGACAATTACTATACTCATTACTCTTATTATTATCAATCTAACTTATATTATTAGTCATATTATGCTTAAATGATCGATAGAACGACAATTACTATACTCATTACTCTTATTATTATCAATCTAACTCATACTATTAACCATATTATGCAGATATGATCGATAGAACGACAATTACTATATTCATTACTCTTATTATTATCAACCTAACTCATATTATTAGCCATATTATGCTTAAATGATCGATAGAACGACAATTACTATACTTATTAGTCTTATTATTATCAATCTAACTCATATTATTAGACATATTATGCTTATGTGATCGAAAGAACGATAATTACTATACTTATTACTCTTATTATTATCAATCTAACTCATATTATTAGCCATATTATACTTATGTGATCGACAGAACGACAATTACTATTCTTATTACACTCCCTGTTATCAATCTAACTCATATTATTAACCATATTATGCTTATATGATCGACAGAACGACAACTACTATTCTTATTACTCTTATTATTATAAATCTAACTCATATTATTAGCCATATAATGCTTATATGATCGATAGAACGACAATTACTATACTTACTACTCTTATTATTATCAATCTAACTCATATTATTAACCATATTATGCTAATATGATCGATAGAACGACAATTACTATACTTATTATTCTTATTTTTATCAACTTAACTCATATTATTAGCCATATTATGCTTAAATGATCGATAGAACGACAATTACTATACTCATTACTCTTATTATTATCAATCTAACTCATATTATTAGTCATATTATGCTTATATGATCGATAGAACGACAATTACTATACTTATTACTCTTACTATTATCAATCTAATGCATATTATTAGCCATATTATGCTTATATAACTGATAGGACGACAATTACAATACTTATTACTCTTATTATTATCAATCTAACTCATATTATTAGTCATATTATGCTTATATGAACGATAGAACGACAATTACTATACTTATTACTCTTATTATTATCTATCTAACTCATATTATTAGCCATATTATGCTTAAATGATCGATAGAAAGACAATTACTATACTTATTACTCTTATTATTGTCAATCTAACTCATATTATTAGCCATATTATGCTTATATGATCGACAGAACGACAATTACTATACTTATTACACTCACTATTATCAATCTAACTCATATTATTAACCATATTATGCAGATATGATCGATAGAACGACAATTACTATACTTATTACTCTTATTATTATCAATCTAACTCATATTATTAGCCATATTATGCTTATATAATCGATAGGAGGACAATTACTATACTTATTACTCTTATTATTATCAATCTAACTCATATTATTAACCATATTATGCTAATATGATCGATAGAACGACAATTACTATACTTATTATTCTTATTTTTATCAACTTAACTCATATTATTAGCCATATTATGCTTAAATGATCGATAGAACGACAATTACTATACTCATTACTCTTATTATTATCAATCTAACTTATATTATTAGTCATATTATGCTTATATGATCGATAGAACGACAATTACTATACTTATTACTCTTATTATTATCAATCTAATTCATATTATTAGCCATATTATGCTGAAATGATCGATAGAACGACAATTACTATACTCATTACTCTTATTATTATCAATCTAACTCATACTATTAACCATATTATGCAGATATGATCGATAGAACGACAATTACTATACTCATTACTCTTATTATTATCAACCTAACTCATATTATTAGCCATATTATGCTTAAATGATCGATAGAACGACAATTACTATACTTATTAGTCTTATTATTATCAATCTAACTCATATTATTAGACATATTATGCTTATGTGATCGAAAGAACGATAATTACTATACTTATTACTCTTATTATTATCAATCTAACTCATATTATTAGTCATATTATGCTTATATGAACGATAGAACGACAATTACTATACTTATTACTCTTATTATTATCAATCTAACTCATATTATTAGCCATATTATGCTTATATGATCGATAGGAGGACAATTACTATACTTATTACTCTTATTATTATCAATCTAACTCATATTATTAGCCATATTATGCTTATATGATCGATAGGAGGACAATTACTATACTTATTATTCTTATTTTTATCAACCTAACTGATATTATTAGCCATATTATGCTTAAATGATCGATAGAACGACAATTACTATACTTATTACTCTTATTATTATCAATCTAATTCATATTATTAGCCATATTATGCTTATATAACTGATAGGACGACAATTACTATGCTTATTACTCTTATTATTATCAATCTAACTCATATTATTAGCCATATTATGCTTAAATGATCGATAGAACGACAATTACTATACTTATTACTCTTATTATTATCAATCTAACTCATATTATTAGCCATATTATGCTTATATGATCGACAGAACGACAATTACTATTCTTATTACACTCCCTGTTATCAATCTAACTCATATTATTAACCATATTGTGCTTATATGAACGATAGAACGACAATTACTATACTTATTATTCTTATTTTTATCAACCTAACTCATATTATTAGCCCTATTATGCTTAAATGATCGATAGAACGACAATTACTATACTTATTACTCTTATTATTATCAATCTAACTCATATTATTAGCCATATTATGCTTATATGATCGATAGAACGACAATTACTATACTTATTACTCTTATTATTATCAATCTAACTCATATTATTAGCCATATTATGCTTATATGATCGACAGAACGACAATTACTATTCTTATTACACTCCCTGTTATCAATCTAACTCATATTATTAACCATATTATGCTTATATGATCGACAGAACGATAATTACTATTCTTATTACACTCCCTGTTATCAATCTAACTTATATTATTAACCATATTATGCTTATATGATCGATAGAACGACAATGACTATACTTATTATTCTTATTTTTATCAACTTAACTCATATTATTAGCCATATTATGCTTAAATGATCGATAGAACGACAATTACTATACTCATTACTCTTATTATTATAAATCTAACTCATATTATTAGCCATATAATGCTTATATGATCGATAGAACGACAATTACTATACTTACTACTCTTATTATTATCAATCTAACTCATATTATTAACCATATTATGCTAATATGATCGATAGAACGACAATTACTATACTTATTATTCTTATTTTTATCAACTTAACTCATATTATTAGCCAAATTATGCTTAAATGATCGATAGAACGACAATTACTATACTCATTACTCTTATTATTATCAATCTAACTTATATTATTAGTCATATTATGCTTATATGATCGATAGAACGACAATTACTATACTTATTACTCTTATTATTATCAATCTAATTCATATTATTAGCCATATTATGCTTAAATGATCGATAGAACGACAATTACTATACTCATTACTCTTATTATTATCAATCTAACTCATACTATTAACCATATTATGCAGATATGATCGATAGAACGACAATTACTATACTCATTACTCTTATTATTATCAACCTAACTCATATTATTAGCCATATTATGCTTAAATGATCGATAGAACGACAATTACTATACTTATTAGTCTTATTATTATCAATCTAACTCATATTATTAGACATATTATGCTTATGTGATCGAAAGAACGATAATTACTATACTTATTACTCTTATTATTATCAATCTAACTCATATTATTAGCCATATTATACTTATGTGATCGACAGAACGACAATTACTATTCTTATTACACTCCCTGTTATCAATCCAACTCATATTATTAACCATATTATGCTTATATGATCGACAGAACGACAACTACTATTCTTATTACTCTTATTATTATAAATCTAACTCATATTATTAGCCATATAATGCTTATATGATCGATAGAACGACAATTACGATACTTACTACTCTTACTATTATCAATCTAACTCATATTATTAACCATATTATGCTAATATGATCGATAGAACGACAATTACTATACTTATTATTCTTATTTTTATCAACTTAACTCATATTATTAGCCATATTATGCTTAAATGATCGATAGAACGACAATTACTATACTCATTACTCTTATTATTATCAATCTAACTTATATTATTAGTCATATTATGCTTAAATGATCGATAGAACGACAATTACTATACTCATTACTCTTATTATTATCAATCTAACTCATACTATTAACCATATTATGCAGATATGATCGATAGAACGACAATTACTATATTCATTACTCTTATTATTATCAACCTAACTCATATTATTAGCCATATTATGCTTAAATGATCGATAGAACGACAATTACTATACTTATTAGTCTTATTATTATCAATCTAACTCATATTATTAGACATATTATGCTTATGTGATCGAAAGAACGATAATTACTATACTTATTACTCTTATTATTATCAATCTAACTCATATTATTAGCCATATTATACTTATGTGATCGACAGAACGACAATTACTATTCTTATTACACTCCCTGTTATCAATCTAACTCATATTATTAACCATATTATGCTTATATGATCGATAGAACGACAATTACTATACTTATTACTCTTATTATTATAAATCTAACTCATATTATTAGCCATATAATGCTTATATGATCGATAGAACGACAATTACTATACTTATTACTCTTATTATTGTCAATCTAACTCATATTATTAGCCATATTATGCTTATATGATCGACAGAACGACAACTACTATTCTTATTACTCTTATTATTATAAATCTAACTCATATTATTAGCCATATAATGCTTATATGATCGATAGAACGACAATTACTATACTTACTACTCTTATTATTATCAATCTAACTCATATTATTAACCATATTATGCTAATATGATCGATAGAACGACAATTACTATACTTATTATTCTTATTTTTATCAACTTAACTCATATTATTAGCCATATTATGCTTAAATGATCGATAGAACGACAATTACTATACTCATTACTCTTATTATTATCAATCTAACTCATATTATTAGTCATATTATGCTTATATGATCGATAGAACGACAATTACTATACTTATTACTCTTACTATTATCAATCTAATGCATATTATTAGCCATATTATGCTTATATAACTGATAGGACGACAATTACAATACTTATTACTCTTATTATTATCAATCTAACTCATATTATTAGTCATATTATGCTTATATGAACGATAGAACGACAATTACTATACTTATTACTCTGATTATTATCTATCTAACTCATATTATTAGCCATATTATGCTTAAATGATCGATAGAAAGACAATTACTATACTTATTACTCTTATTATTGTCAATCTAACTCATATTATTAGCCATATTATGCTTATATGATCGACAGAACGACAATTACTATACTTATTACACTCACTATTATCAATCTAACTCATATTATTAACCATATTATGCAGATATGATCGATAGAACGACAATTACTATACTTATTACTCTTATTATTATCAATCTAACTCATATTATTAGCCATATTATGCTTATATAATCGATAGGAGGACAATTACTATACTTATTACTCTTATTATTATCAATCTAACTCATATTATTAACCATATTATGCTAATATGATCGATAGAACGACAATTACTATACTTATTATTCTTATTTTTATCAACTTAACTCATATTATTAGCCATATTATGCTTAAATGATCGATAGAACGACAATTACTATACTCATTACTCTTATTATTATCAATCTAACTTATATTATTAGTCATATTATGCTTATATGATCGATAGAACGACAATTACTATACTTATTACTCTTATTATTATCAATCTAATTCATATTATTAGCCATATTATGCTTAAATGATCGATAGAACGACAATTACTATACTCATTACTCTTATTATTATCAATCTAACTCATACTATTAACCATATTATGCAGATATGATCGATAGAACGACAATTACTATACTCATTACTCTTATTATTATCAACCTAACTCATATTATTAGCCATATTATGCTTAAATGATCGATAGAACGACAATTACTATACTTATTAGTCTTATTATTATCAATCTAACTCATATTATTAGACATATTATGCTTATGTGATCGAAAGAACGATAATTACTATACTTATTACTCTTATTATTATCAATCTAACTCATATTATTAGTCATATTATGCTTATATGAACGATAGAACGACAATTACTATACTTATTACTCTTATTATTATCAATCTAACTCATATTATTAGCCATATTATGCTTATATGATCGATAGGAGGACAATTACTATACTTATTACTCTTATTATTATCAATCTAACTCATATTATTAGCCATATTATGCTTATATGATCGATAGGAGGACAATTACTATACTTATTATTCTTATTTTTATCAACCTAACTGATATTATTAGCCATATTATGCTTAAATGATCGATAGAACGACAATTACTATACTTATTACTCTTATTATTATCAATCTAATTCATATTATTAGCCATATTATGCTTATATAACTGATAGGACGACAATTACTATGCTTATTACTCTTATTATTATCAATCTAACTCATATTATTAGCCATATTATGCTTAAATGATCGATAGAACGACAATTACTATACTTATTACTCTTATTATTATCAATCTAACTCATATTATTAGCCATATTATGCTTATATGATCGACAGAACGACAATTACTATTCTTATTACACTCCCTGTTATCAATCTAACTCATATTATTAACCATATTGTGCTTATATGAACGATAGAACGACAATTACTATACTTATTATTCTTATTTTTATCAACCTAACTCATATTATTAGCCCTATTATGCTTAAATGATCGATAGAACGACAATTACTATACTTATTACTCTTATTATTATCAATCTAACTCATATTATTAGTCATATTATGCTTATATGATCGATAGAACGACAATTACTATACTTATTACTCTTATTATTATCAATCTAACTCATATTATTAGCCATATTATGCTTATATGATCGATAGAACGACAATTACTATACTTATTATTCTTATTTTTATCAATCTAACTCATATTATTAACCATATTATGCTTATATGATCGATAGAACGACAATTACTATCCTCATTACTCTTATTATTATCAATCTAATTCATATTATTAGCCATATTATGCTTATATGATCGATAGGACGACAATTACTATACTTATTACTCTTATTATTATCAATCTAACTCATATTATTAGCCATATTATGCTTATATGATCGATAGAACGACAATTACTATACTTATTACTCTTATTATTATCAATCTAACTCATATTATTAGCCATATTATGCTTATATGATCGACAGAACGACAATTACTATTCTTATTACACTCCCTGTTATCAATCTAACTCATATTATTAACCATATTATGCTTATATGATCGACAGAACGATAATTACTATTCTTATTACACTCCCTGTTATCAATCTAACTCATATTATTAACCATATTATGCTAATATGATCGATAGAACGACAATTACTATACTTATTATTCTTATTTTTATCAACTTAACTCATATTATTAGCCATATTATGCTTAAATGATCGATAGAACGACAATTACTATACTCATTACTCTTATTATTATCAATCTAACTTATATTATTAGTCATATTATGCTTATATGATCGATAGAACGACAATTACTATACTTATTACTCTTATTATTATCAATCTAATTCATATTATTAGCCATATTATGCTTAAATGATCGATAGAACGACAATTACTATACTCATTACTCTTATTATTATCAATCTAACTTATATTATTAGTCATATTATGCTTAAATGATCGATAGAACGACAATTACTATACTCATTACTCTTATTATTATCAATCTAACTCATACTATTAACCATATTATGCAGATATGATCGATAGAACGACAATTACTATATTCATTACTCTTATTATTATCAACCTAACTCATATTATTAGCCATATTATGCTTAAATGATCGATAGAACGACAATTACTATACTTATTAGTCTTATTATTATCAATCTAACTCATATTATTAGACATATTATGCTTATGTGATCGAAAGAACGATAATTACTATACTTATTACTCTTATTATTATCAATCTAACTCATATTATTAGCCATATTATACTTATGTGATCGACAGAACGACAATTACTATTCTTATTACACTCCCTGTTATCAATCTAACTCATATTATTAACCATATTATGCTTATATGATCGATAGAACGACAATTACTATACTTATTACTCTTATTATTATAAATCTAACTCATATTATTAGCCATATAATGCTTATATGATCGATAGAACGACAATTACTATACTTATTACTCTTATTATTGTCAATCTAACTCATATTATTAGCCATATTATGCTTATATGATCGACAGAACGACAACTACTATTCTTATTACTCTTATTATTATAAATCTAACTCATATTATTAGCCATATAATGCTTATATGATCGATAGAACGACAATTACTATACTTACTACTCTTATTATTATCAATCTAACTCATATTATTAACCATATTATGCTAATATGATCGATAGAACGACAATTACTATACTTATTATTCTTATTTTTATCAACTTAACTCATATTATTAGCCATATTATGCTTAAATGATCGATAGAACGAAAATTACTATACTCATTACTCTTATTATTATCAATCTAACTCATATTATTAGTCATATTATGCTTATATGATCGATAGAACGACAATTACTGTACTTATTACTCTTACTATTATCAATCTAATGCATATTATTAGCCATATTATGCTTATATAACTGATAGGACGACAATTACAATACTTATTACTCTTATTATTATCAATCTAACTCATATTATTAGTCATATTATGCTTATATGAACGATAGAACGACAATTACTATACTTATTACTCTTATTATTATCTATCTAACTCATATTATTAGCCATATTATGCTTAAATGATCGATAGAAAGACAATTACTATACTTATTACTCTTATTATTGTCAATCTAACTCATATTATTAACCATATTATGCTAATATGATCGATAGAACGACAATTACTATACTTATTATTCTTATTTTTATCAACTTAACTCATATTATTAGCCATATTATGCTTAAATGATCGATAGAACGACAATTACTATACTCATTACTCTTATTATTATCAATCTAACTTATATTATTAGTCATATTATGCTTATATGATCGATAGAACGACAATTACTATACTTATTACTCTTATTATTATCAATCTAATTCATATTATTAGCCATATTATGCTTAAATGATCGATAGAACGACAATTACTATACTCATTACTCTTATTATTATCAATCTAACTTATATTATTAGTCATATTATGCTTAAATGATCGATAGAACGACAATTACTATACTCATTACTCTTATTATTATCAATCTAACTCATACTATTAACCATATTATGCAGATATGATCGATAGAACGACAATTACTATATTCATTACTCTTATTATTATCAACCTAACTCATATTATTAGCCATATTATGCTTAAATGATCGATAGAACGACAATTACTATACTTATTAGTCTTATTATTATCAATCTAACTCATATTATTAGACATATTATGCTTATGTGATCGAAAGAACGATAATTACTATACTTATTACTCTTATTATTATCAATCTAACTCATATTATTAGCCATATTATACTTATGTGATCGACAGAACGACAATTACTATTCTTATTACACTCCCTGTTATCAATCTAACTCATATTATTAACCATATTATGCTTATATGATCGATAGAACGACAATTACTATACTTATTACTCTTATTATTATAAATCTAACTCATATTATTAGCCATATAATGCTTATATGATCGATAGAACGACAATTACTATACTTATTACTCTTATTATTGTCAATCTAACTCATATTATTAGCCATATTATGCTTATATGATCGACAGAACGACAACTACTATTCTTATTACTCTTATTATTATAAATCTAACTCATATTATTAGCCATATAATGCTTATATGATCGATAGAACGACAATTACTATACTTACTACTCTTATTATTATCAATCTAACTCATATTATTAACCATATTATGCTAATATGATCGATAGAACGACAATTACTATACTTATTATTCTTATTTTTATCAACTTAACTCATATTATTAGCCATATTATGCTTAAATGATCGATAGAACGACAATTACTATACTCATTACTCTTATTATTATCAATCTAACTCATATTATTAGTCACATTATGCTTATATGATCGATAGAACGACAATTACTATACTTATTACTCTTACTATTATCAATCTAATGCATATTATTAGCCATATTATGCTTATATAACTGATAGGACGACAATTACAATACTTATTACTCTTATTATTATCAATCTAACTCATATTATTAGTCATATTATGCTTATATGAACGATAGAACGACAATTACTATACTTATTACTCTTATTATTATCTATCTAACTCATATTATTAGCCATATTATGCTTAAATGATCGATAGAAAGACAATTACTATACTTATTACTCTTATTATTGTCAATCTAACTCATATTATTAGCCATATTATGCTTATATGATCGACAGAACGACAATTACTATACTTATTACACTCACTATTATCAATCTAACTCATATTATTAACCATATTATGCAGATATGATCGATAGAACGACAATTACTATACTTATTACTCTTATTATTATCAATCTAACTCATATTATTAGCCATATTATGCTTATATAATCGATAGGAGGACAATTACTATACTTATTACTCTTATTATTATCAATCTAACTCATATTATTAACCATATTATGCTAATATGATCGATAGAACGACAATTACTATACTTATTATTCTTATTTTTATCAACTTAACTCATATTATTAGCCATATTATGCTTAAATGATCGATAGAACGACAATTACTATACTCATTACTCTTATTATTATCAATCTAACTTATATTATTAGTCATATTATGCTTATATGATCGATAGAACGACAATTACTATACTTATTACTCTTATTATTATCAATCTAATTCATATTATTAGCCATATTATGCTTAAATGATCGATAGAACGACAATTACTATACTCATTACTCTTATTATTATCAATCTAACTCATACTATTAACCATATTATGCAGATATGATCGATAGAACGACAATTACTATACTCATTACTCTTATTATTATCAACCTAACTCATATTATTAGCCATATTATGCTTAAATGATCGATAGAACGACAATTACTATACTTATTAGTCTTATTATTATCAATCTAACTCATATTATTAGACATATTATGCTTATGTGATCGAAAGAACGATAATTACTATACTTATTACTCTTATTATTATCAATCTAACTCATATTATTAGTCATATTATGCTTATATGAACGATAGAACGACAATTACTATACTTATTACTCTTATTATTATCAATCTAACTCATATTATTAGCCATATTATGCTTATATGATCGATAGGAGGACAATTACTATACTTATTACTCTTATTATTATCAATCTAACTCATATTATTAGCCATATTATGCTTATATGATCGATAGGAGGACAATTACTATACTTATTATTCTTATTTTTATCAACCTAACTGATATTATTAGCCATATTATGCTTAAATGATCGATAGAACGACAATTACTATACTTATTACTCTTATTATTATCAATCTAATTCATATTATTAGCCATATTATGCTTATATAACTGATAGGACGACAATTACTATGCTTATTACTCTTATTATTATCAATCTAACTCATATTATTAGCCATATTATGCTTAAATGATCGATAGAACGACAATTACTATACTTATTACTCTTATTATTATCAATCTAACTCATATTATTAGCCATATTATGCTTATATGATCGACAGAACGACAATTACTATTCTTATTACACTCCCTGTTATCAATCTAACTCATATTATTAACCATATTGTGCTTATATGAACGATAGAACGACAATTACTATACTTATTATTCTTATTTTTATCAACCTAACTCATATTATTAGCCCTATTATGCTTAAATGATCGATAGAACGACAATTACTATACTTATTACTCTTATTATTATCAATCTAACTCATATTATTAGTCATATTATGCTTATATGATCGATAGAACGACAATTACTATACTTATTACTCTTATTATTATCAATCTAACTCATATTATTAGCCATATTATGCTTATATGATCGATAGAACGACAATTACTATACTTATTATTCTTATTTTTATCAATCTAACTCATATTATTAACCATATTATGCTTATATGATCGATAGAACGACAATTACTATCCTCATTACTCTTATTATTATCAATCTAATTCATATTATTAGCCATATTATGCTTATATGATCGATAGGACGACAATTACTATACTTATTACTCTTATTATTATCAATCTAACTCATATTATTAGCCATATTATGCTTATATGATCGATAGAACGACAATTACTATACTTATTACTCTTATTATTATCAATCTAACTCATATTATTAGCCATATTATGCTTATATGATCGACAGAACGACAATTACTATTCTTATTACACTCCCTGTTATCAATCTAACTCATATTATTAACCATATTATGCTTATATGATCGACAGAACGATAATTACTATTCTTATTACACTCCCTGTTATCAATCTAACTTATATTATTAACCATATTATGCTTATATGATCGATAGAACGACAATGACTATACTTATTATTCTTATTTTTATCAACTTAACTCATATTATTAGCCATATTATGCTTAAATGATCGATAGAACGACAATTACTATACTCATTACTCTTATTATTATAAATCTAACTCATATTATTAGCCATATAATGCTTATATGATCGATAGAACGACAATTACTATACTCATTACTCTTATTATTATCAATCTAACTCATACTATTAACCATATTATGCAGATATGATCGATAGAACGACAATTACTATACTCATTACTCTTATTATTATCAACCTAACTCATATTATTAGCCATATTATGCTTAAATGATCGATAGAACGACAATTACTATACTCATTACTCTTATTATTATCAATCTAACTTATATTATTAGTCATATTATGCTTATATGATCGATAGAACGACAATTACTATACTTATTACTCTTATTATTATCAATCTAATTCATATTATTAGCCATATTATGCTTATATAACTGATAGGACGACAATTACTATACTTATTACTCTTATTATTATCAATCTAACTAATATTACTAGTCATATTATGCTTATATGAACGATAGAACGACAATTACTATACTTATTACTCTTATTATTATCTATCTAACTCATATTATTAGCCATATTATGCTTATATGATCGACAGAACGACAATTACTATACTTATTACACTCACTATTATCAATCTAACTCATATTATTAACCATATTATGCAGATATGATCGATAGAACGACAATTACTATACTTATTACTCTTATTATTATCAATCTAACTCATATTATTAGCCATATTATGCTTATATAATCGATAGGAGGAGAATTACTATACTTATTACTCTTATTATTATCAATCTAACTCATATTATTAACCATATTATGCTAATATGATCGATAGAACGACAATTACTATACTTATTATTCTTATTTTTATCAACTTAACTCATATTATTAGCCATATTATGCTTAAATGATCGATAGAACGACAATTACTATACTCATTACTCTTATTATTATCAATCTAACTTATATTATTAGTCATATTATGCTTATATGATCGATAGAACGACAATTACTATACTTATTACTCTTATTATTATCAATCTAATTCATATTATTAGCCATATTATGCTTAAATGATCGATAGAACGACAATTACTATACTCATTACTCTTATTATTATCAATCTAACTCATACTATTAACCATATTATGCAGATATGATCGATAGAACGACAATTACTATACTCATTACTCTTATTATTATCAACCTAACTCATATTATTAGCCATATTATGCTTAAATGATCGATAGAACGACAATTACTATACTTATTAGTCTTATTATTATCAATCTAACTCATATTATTAGACATATTATGCTTATGTGATCGAAAGAACGATAATTACTATACTTATTACGCTTATTATTATCAATCTAACTCATATTATTAGTCATATTATGCTTATATGAACGATAGAACGACAATTACTATACCTATTACTCTTATTATTATCAATCTAACTCATATTATTAGCCATATTATGCTTATATGATCGATAGGAGGACAATCACTATACCTATTACTCTTATTATTATCAATCTAACTCATATTATTAGCCATATTATGCTTATATGATCGATAGGAGGACAATTACTATACTTATTATTCTTATTTTTATCAACCTAACTGATATTATTAGCCATATTATGCTTAAATGATCGATAGAACGACAATTACTATACTTATTACTCTTATTATTATCAATCTAATTCATATTATTAGCCATATTATGCTTATATAACTGATAGGACGACAATTACTATGCTTATTACTCTTATTATTATCAATCTAACTCATATTATTAGCCATATTATGCTTAAATGATCGATAGAACGACAATTACTATACTTATTACTCTTATTATTATCAATCTAACACATATTATTAGCCATATTATGCTTATATGATCGACAGAACGACAATTACTATTCTTATTACACTCCCTGTTATCAATCTAACTCATATTATTAACCATATTGTGCTTATATGAACGATAGAACGACAATTACTATACTTATTATTCTTATTTTTATCAACCTAACTCATATTATTAGCCCTATTATGCTTAAATGATCGATAGAACGACAATTACTATACTTATTACTCTTATTATTATCAATCTAACTCATATTATTAGTCATATTATGCTTATATGATCGATAGAACGACAATTACTATACTTATTACTCTTATTATTATCAATCTAACTCATATTATTAGCCATATTATGCTTATATGATCGATAGAACGACAATTACTATACTTATTATTCTTATTTTTATCAATCTAACTCATATTATTAACCATATTATGCTTATATGATCGATAGAACGACAATTACTATCCTCATTACTCTTATTATTATCAATCTAATTCATATTATTAGCCATATTATGCTTATATGATCGATAGGACGACAATTACTATACTTATTACTCTTATTATTATCAATCTAACTCATATTATTAGCCATATTATGCTTATATGATCGATAGAACGACAATTACTATACTTATTACTCTTATTATTATCAATCTAACTCATATTATTAGCCATATTATGCTTATATGATCGACAGAACGACAATTACTATTCTTATTACACTCCCTGTTATCAATCTAACTCATATTATTAACCATATTATGCTTATATGATCGACAGAACGATAATTACTATTCTTATTACACTCCCTGTTATCAATCTAACTTATATTATTAACCATATTATGCTTATATGATCGATAGAACGACAATGACTATACTTATTATTCTTATTTTTATCAACTTAACTCATATTATTAGCCATATTATGCTTAAATGATCGATAGAACGACAATTACTATACTCATTACTCTTATTATTATAAATCTAACTCATATTATTAGCCATATAATGCTTATATGATCGATAGAACGACAATTACTATACTTACTACTCTTATTATTATCAATCTAACTCATATTATTAACCATATTATGCTAATATGATCGATAGAACGACAATTACTATACTTATTATTCTTATTTTTATCAACTTAACTCATATTATTAGCCATATTATGCTTAAATGATCGATAGAACGACAATTACTATACTCATTACTCTTATTATTATCAATCTAACTTATATTATTAGTCATATTATGCTTATATGATCGATAGAACGACAATTACTATACTTATTACTCTTATTATTATCAATCTAATTCATATTATTAGCCATATTATGCTTATATAACTGATAGGACGACAATTACTATACTTATTACTCTTATTATTATCAATCTAACTAATATTACTAGTCATATTATGCTTATATGAACGATAGAACGACAATTACTATACTTATTACTCTTATTATTATCTATCTAACTCATATTATTAGTCATATTATGCTTATATGATCGATAGAACGACAATTACTATACTCATTACTCTTATTATTATCAATCTAACTCATATTATTAGCCATATTATGCTTATATGATCGATAGAACGACAATTACTATACTCATTACTCTTATTATTATCAATCTAACTCATACTATTAACCATATTATGCAGATATGATCGATAGAACGACAATTACTATACTCATTACTCTTATTATTATCAACCTAACTCATATTATTAGCCATATTATGCTTAAATGATCGATAGAACGACAATTACTATACTTATTAGTCTTATTATTATCAATCTAACTCATATTATTAGACATATTATGCTTATGTGATCGAAAGAACGATAATTACTATACTTATTACTCTTATGATTATCAATCTAACTCATATTATTAGCCATATTATACTTATGTGATCGACAGAACGACAATTACTGTTCTTATTACACTCCCTGTTATCAATCTAACTCATATTATTAACCATATTATGCTTATATGATCGATAGAACGACAATTACTATACTTATTACTCTTATTATTATAAATCTAACTCATATTATTAGCCATATAATGCTTCTATGATCGATAGAACGACAATTGCTATACTTATTACTCTTATTATTGTCAATCTAACTCATATTATTAGCCATATTATGCTTATATGATCGACAGAACGACAATTACTATACTTATTACACTTACTATTATCAATCTAACTCATATTATTAACCATATTATGCAGATATGATCGATAGAACGACAATTAGTATACTTATTACTCTTATTATTATCAATCTAACTCATATTATTAGCCATATTATGCTTATATAATCGATAGGAGGACAATTACTATACTTATTACTCTTATTATTATCAATCTAACTCATATTATTAACCATATTATGCTAATATGATCGATAGAACGACAATTACTATACTTATTATTCTTATTTTTATCAACTTAACTCATATTATTAGCCATATTATGCTTAAATGATCGATAGAACGACAATTACTATACTCATTACTCTTATTATTATCAATCTAACTTATATTATTAGCCATATTATGCTTATATGATCGATAGGACGACAATTACTATACTTATTACTCTTATTATTATCAATCTAACTCATATTATTAGCCATATTATGCTTATATGATCGATAGAACGACAATTACTATACTTATTACTCTTATTATTATCAATCTAACTCATATTATTAGCCATATTATGCTTATATGATCGACAGAACGACAATTACTATTCTTATTACACTCCCTGTTATCAATCTAACTCATATTATTAACCATATTATGCTTATATGATCGACAGAACGATAATCACTATTCTTATTACACTCCCTGTTATCAATCTAACTTATATTATTAACCATATTATGCTTATATGATCGATAGAACGACAATGACTATACTTATTACTCTTATTATTATCAATCTAACTCATATTATTAGTCATATTATGCTTATATGATCGATAGAACGACAATTACTATACTTATTACTCTTATTATTATCAATCTAATTCATATTACTAGCCATATTATGCTTATATAACTGATAGGACGACAATTACTATACTTATTACTCTTATTATTATCAATCTAACTCATATTATTAGCCATATTATGCTTATATGATCGGTAGAACGATAATTACTATACTTATTACTCTTAGTATTGTCAATCTAACTCATATTATTAGCCATATTATGCTTAAATGATCGATAGAACGACAATTACTATACTCATTACTCTTATTATTATCAATCTAACTCATACTATTAACCATATTATGCAGATATGATCGATAGAACGACAATTACTATACTCATTACTCTTATTATTATCAACCTAACTCATATTATTAGCCATATTATGCTTAAATGATCGATAGAACGACAATTACTATACTTATTAGTCTTATTATTATCAATCTAACTCATATTATTAGACATATTATGCTTATGTGATCGAAAGAACGATAATTACTATACTTATTACTCTTATTATTATCAATCTAACTCATATTATTAGCCATATTATACTTATGTGATCGACAGAACGACAATTACTATTCTTATTACACTCCCTGTTATCAATCTAACTCATATTATTAACCATATTATGCTTATATGATCGATAGAACGACAATTACTATACTCATTACTCTTATTATTATCAATCTAACTCATACTATTAACCATATTATGCAGATATGATCGATAGAACGACAATTACTATACTCATTACTCTTATTATTATCAACCTAACTCATATTATTAGCCATATTATGCTTAAATGATCGATAGAACGACAATTACTATACTTATTAGTCTTATTATTATCAATCTAACTCATATTATTAGACATATTATGCTTATGTGATCGAAAGAACGATAATTACTATACTTATTACTCTTATTATTATCAATCTAACTCATATTATTAGCCATATTATACTTATGTGATCGACAGAACGACAATTACTATTCTTATTACACTCCCTGTTATCAATCTAACTCATATTATTAACCATATTATGCTTATATGATCGATAGAACGACAATTACTATACTTATTACTCTTATTATTATAAATCTAACTCATATTATTAGCCATATAATGCTTATATGATCGATAGAACGACAATTACTATACTTATTACTCTTATTATTGTCAATCTAACTCATATTATTAGCCATATTATGCTTATATGATCGACAGACCGACAACTACTATTCTTATTACTCTTATTATTATAAATCTAACTCATATTATTAGCCATATAATGCTTATATGATCGATAGAACGACAATTACTATCCTCATTACTCTTATTATTATCAATCTAATTCATATTATTAGCCATATTATGCTTATATGATCGATAGGACGACAATTACTATACTTATTACTCTTATTATTATCAATCTAACTCATATTATTAGCCATATTATGCTTATATGATCGATAGAACGACAATTACTATACTTATTACTCTTATTATTATCAATCTAACTCATATTATTAGCCATATTATGCTTATATGATCGACAGAACGACAATTACTATTCTTATTACACTCCCTGTTATCAATCTAACTCATATTATTAACCATATTATGCTTATATGATCGACAGAACGATAATTACTATTCTTATTACACTCCCTGTTATCAATCTAACTTATATTATTAACCATATTATGCTTATATGATCGATAGAACGACAATGACTATACTTATTATTCTTATTTTTATCAACTTAACTCATATTATTAGCCATATTATGCTTAAATGATCGATAGAACGACAATTACTATACTCATTACTCTTATTATTATAAATCTAACTCATATTATTAGCCATATAATGCTTATATGATCGATAGAACGACAATTACTATACTTACTACTCTTATTATTATCAATCTAACTCATATTATTAACCATATTATGCTAATATGATCGATAGAACGACAATTACTATACTTATTATTCTTATTTTTATCAACTTAACTCATATTATTAGCCATATTATGCTTAAATGATCGATAGAACGACAATTACTATACTCATTACTCTTATTATTATCAATCTAACTTATATTATTAGTCATATTATGCTTATATGATCGATAGAACGACAATTACTATACTTATTACTCTTATTATTATCAATCTAATTCATATTATTAGCCATATTATGCTTATATAACTGATAGGACGACAATTACTATACTTATTACTCTTATTATTATCAATCTAACTAATATTACTAGTCATATTATGCTTATATGAACGATAGAACGACAATTACTATACTTATTACTCTTATTATTATCTATCTAACTCATATTATTAGTCATATTATGCTTATATGATCGATAGAACGACAATTACTATACTTATTACTCTTATTATTATCAATCTAATTCATATTATTAGCCATATTATGCTTAAATGATCGATAGAACGACAATTACTATACTCATTACTCTTATTATTATCAATCTAACTCATACTATTAACCATATTATGCAGATATGATCGATAGAACGACAATTACTATACTCATTACTCTTATTATTATCAACCTAACTCATATTATTAGCCATATTATGCTTAAATGATCGATAGAACGACAATTACTATACTCATTACTCTTATTATTATCAATCTAACTTATATTATTAGTCATATTATGCTTATATGATCGATAGGACGACAATTACTATACTTATTACTCTTATTATTATGAATCTAATTCATATTATTAGCCATATTATGCTTATATAACTGATAGGACGACAATTACTATACTTATTACTCTTATTATTATCAATCTAACTAATATTACTAGTCATATTATGCTTATATGAACGATAGAACGACAATTACTATACTTATTACTCTTATTATTATCTATCTAACTCATATTATTAGTCATATTATGCTTATATGATCGATAGAACGACAATTACTATACTTATTACTCTTATTATTATCAATCTAATTCATATTATTAGCCATATTATGCTTAAATGATCGATAGAACGACAATTACTATACTCATTACTCTTATTATTATCAATCTAACTCATACTATTAACCATATTATGCAGATATGATCGATAGAACGACAATTACTATACTCATTACTCTTATTATTATCAACCTAACTCATATTATTAGCCATATTATGCTTAAATGATCGATAGAACGACAATTACTATACTTATTAGTCTTATTGTTATCAATCTAACTCATATTATTAGACATATTATGCTTATGTGATCGAAAGAACGATAATTACTATACTTATTACTCTTATTATTATCAATCTAACTCATATTATTAGCCATATTATACTTATGTGATCGACAGAACGACAATTACTATTCTTATTACACTCCCTGTTATCAATCTAACTCATATTATTAACCATATTATGCTTATATGATCGATAGAACGACAATTACTATACTTATTACTCTTATTATTATAAATCTAACTCATATTATTAGCCATATAATGCTTATATGATCGATAGAACGACAATTACTATACTTATTACTCTTATTATTGTCAATCTAACTCATATTATTAGCCATATTATGCTTATATGATCGACAGAACGACAACTACTATTCTTATTACTCTTATTATTATAAATCTAACTCATATTATTAGCCATATAATGCTTATATGATCGATAGAACGACAATTACTATACTTACTACTCTTACTATTATCAATCTAACTCATATTATTAACCATATTATGCTAATATGATCGATAGAACGACAATTACTATACTTATTATTCTTATTTTTATCAACTTAACTCATATTATTAGCCATATTATGCTTAAATGATCGATAGAACGACAATTACTATACTCATTACTCTTATTATTATCAATCTAACTCATATTATTAGTCATATTATGCTTATATGATCGATAGAACGACAATTACTATACTTATTACTCTTACTATTATCAATCTAATGCATATTATTAGCCATATTATGCTTATATAACTGATAGGACGACAATTACTATACTTATTACTCTTATTATTATCAATCTAACTCATATTATTAGTCATATTATGCTTATATGAACGATAGAACGACAATTACTATACTTATTACTCTTATTATTATCTATCTAACTCATATTATTAGCCATATTATGCTTAAATGATCGATAGAACGACAATTACTATACTTATTACTCTTATTATTATCAATCTAATTCATATTATTAGCCATATTATGCTTAAATGATCGATAGAACGACAACTACTATACTCATTACTCTTATTATTATCAATCTAACTCATACTATTAACCATATTATGCAGATATGATCGATAGAACGACAATTACTATACTCATTACTCTTATTATTATCAACCTAACTCATATTATTAGCCATATTATGCTTAAATGATCGATAGAACGACAATTACTATACTTATTAGTCTTATTATTATCAATCTAACTCATATTATTAGACATATTATGCTTATGTGATCCAAAGAACGATAATTACTATACTTATTACTCTTATTATTATCAATCTAACTCATATTATTAGTCATATTATGCTTATATGAACGATAGAACGACAATTACTATACCTATTACTCTTATTATTATCAATCTAACTCATATTATTAGCCATATTATGCTTATATGATCGATAGGAGGACAATTACTATACTTATTACTCTTATTATTATCAATCTAACTCATATTATTAGCCATATTATGCTTATATGATCGATAGGAGGACAATTACTATACTTATTACTCTTATTATTGTCAATCTAACTCATATTATTAGCCATATTATGCTTATATGATCGACAGAACGACAATTACTATACTTATTACACTCACTATTATCAATCTAACTCATATTATTAACCATATTATGCAGATATGATCGATAGAACGACAATTACTATACTTATTACTCTTATTATTATCAATCTAACTCATATTATTAGCCATATTATGCTTATATAATCGATAGGAGGACAATTACTATACTTATTACTCTTATTATTATCAATCTAACTCATATTATTAACCATATTATGCTAATATGATCGATAGAACGACAATTACTATACTTATTATTCTTATTTTTATCAACTTAACTCATATTATTAGCCATATTATGCTTAAATGATCGATAGAACGACAATTACTATACTCATTACTCTTATTATTATCAATCTAACTTATATTATTAGTCATATTATGCTTATATGATCGATAGAACGACAATTACTATACTTATTACTCTTATTATTATCAATCTAATTCATATTATTAGCCATATTATGCTTAAATGATCGATAGAACGACAACTACTATACTCATTACTCTTATTATTATCAATCTAACTCATACTATTAACCATATTATGCAGATATGATCGATAGAACGACAATTACTATACTCATTACTCTTATTATTATCAACCTAACTCATATTATTAGCCATATTATGCTTAAATGATCGATAGAACGACAATTACTATACTTATTAGTCTTATTATTATCAATCTAACTCATATTATTAGACATATTATGCTTATGTGATCGAAAGAACGATAATTACTATACTTATTACTCTTATTATTATCAATCTAACTCATATTATTAGTCATATTATGCTTATATGAACGATAGAACGACAATTACTATACCTATTACTCTTATTATTATCAATCTAACTCATATTATTAGCCATATTATGCTTATATGATCGATAGGAGGACAATTACTATACTTATTACTCTTATTATTATCAATCTAACTCATATTATTAGCCATATTATGCTTATATGATCGATAGGAGGACAATTACTATACTTATTATTCTTATTTTTATCAACCTAACTGATATTATTAGCCATATTATGCTTAAATGATCGATAGAACGACAATTACTATACTTATTACTCTTATTATTATCAATCTAATTCATATTATTAGCCATATTATGCTTATATAACTGATAGGACGACAATTACTATGCTTATTACTCTTATTATTATCAATCTAACTCATATTATTAGCCATATTATGCTTAAATGATCGATAGAACGACAATTACTATACTTATTACTCTTATTATTATCAATCTAACTCATATTATTAGCCATATTATGCTTATATGATCGACAGGACGACAATTACTATTCTTATTACACTCCCTGTTATCAATCTAACTCATATTATTAACCATATTGTGCTTATATGAACGATAGAACGACAATTACTATACTTATTAGTCTTATTATTATCAATCTAACTCATATTATTAGACATATTATGCTTATGTGATCGAAAGAACGATAATTACTATACTTATTACTCTTATTATTATCAATCTAACTCATATTATTAGCCATATTATACTTATGTGATCGACAGAACGACAATTACTATTCTTATTACACTCCCTGTTATCAATCTAACTCATATTATTAACCATATTATGCTTATATGATCGATAGAACGACAATTACTATACTTATTACTCTTATTATTATAAATCTAACTCATATTATTAGCCATATAATGCTTATATGATCGATAGAACGACAATTACTATACTTATTACTCTTATTATTGTCAATCTAACTCATATTATTAGCCATATTATGCTTATATGATCGATAGAACGACAATTACTATACTTATTACTCTTACTATTATCAATCTAATGCATATTATTAGCCATATTATGCTTATATAACTGATAGGACGACAATTACTATACTTATTACTCTTATTATTATCAATCTAACTCATATTATTAGTCATATTATGCTTATATGAACGATAGAACGACAATTACTATACTTATTACTCTTATTATTATCTATCTAACTCATATTATTAGCCATATTATGCTTAAATGATCGATAGAACGACAATTACTATACTTATTACTCTTATTATTATCAATCTAACTCATATTATTAGCCATATTATGCTTATATGATCGACAGAACGACAATTACTATTCTTATTACACTCCCTGTTATCAATCTAACTCATATTATTAACCATATTATGCTTATATGATCGATAGAACGACAATTACTATACTTATTACTCTTATTATTATAAATCTAACTCATATTATTAGCCATATAACGCTTATATGATCGATAGAACGACAATTACTATACTTATTACTCTTATTATTGTCAATCTAACTCATATTATTAGCCATATTATGCTTATATGATCGACAGAACGACAATTACTATACTTATTACACTCACTATTATCAATCTAACTCATATTATTAGTCATATTATGCTTATATGATCGATAGAACGACAATTACTATACTTATTACTCTTATTATTATCAATCTAATTCATATTATTAGCCATATTATGCTTAAATGATCGATAGAACGACAATTACTATACTCATTACTCTTATTATTATCAATCTAACTCATACTATTAACCATATTATGCAGATATGATCGATAGAACGACAATTACTATACTCATTACTCTTATTATTATCAACCTAACTCATATTATTAGCCATATTATGCTTAAATGATCGATAGAACGACAATTACTATACTTATTAGTCTTATTGTTATCAATCTAACTCATATTATTAGACATATTATGCTTATGTGATCGAAAGAACGATAATTACTATACTTATTACTCTTATTATTATCAATCTAACTCATATTATTAGCCATATTATACTTATGTGATCGACAGAACGACAATTACTATTCTTATTACACTCCCTGTTATCAATCTAACTCATATTATTAACCATATTATGCTTATATGATCGATAGAACGACAATTACTATACTTATTACTCTTATTATTATAAATCTAACTCATATTATTAGCCATATAATGCTTATATGATCGATAGAACGACAATTACTATACTTATTACTCTTATTATTGTCAATCTAACTCATATTATTAGCCATATTATGCTTATATGATCGACAGAACGACAACTACTATTCTTATTACTCTTATTATTATAAATCTAACTCATATTATTAGCCATATAATGCTTATATGATCGATGGAACGACAATTACTATACTTACTACTCTTACTATTATCAATCTAACTCATATTATTAACCATATTATGCTAATATGATCGATAGAACGACAATTACTATACTTATTATTCTTATTTTTATCAACTTAACTCATATTATTAGCCATATTATGCTTAAATGATCGATAGAACGACAATTACTATACTCATTACTCTTATTATTATCAATCTAACTCATATTATTAGTCATATTATGCTTATATGATCGATAGAACGACAATTACTATACTTATTACTCTTACTATTATCAATCTAATGCATATTATTAGCCATATTATGCATAATGATCGATAGAACGACAACTACTATACTCATTACTCTTATTATTATCAATCTAACTCATACTATTAACCATATTATGCAGATATGATCGATAGAACGACAATTACTATACTCATTACTCTTATTATTATCAACCTAACTCATATTATTAGCCATATTATGCTTAAATGATCGATAGAACGACAATTACTATACTTATTAGTCTTATTATTATCAATCTAACTCATATTATTAGACATATTATGCTTATGTGATCGAAAGAACGATAATTACTATACTTATTACTCTTATTATTATCAATCTAACTCATATTATTAGTCATATTATGCTTATATGAACGATAGAACGACAATTACTATACCTATTACTCTTATTATTATCAATCTAACTCATATTATTAGCCATATTATGCTTATATGATCGATAGGAGGACAATTACTATACTTATTACTCTTATTATTATCAATCTAACTCATATTATTAGCCATATTATGCTTATATGATCGATAGGAGGACAATTACTATACTTATTACTCTTATTATTGTCAATCTAACTCATATTATTAGCCATATTATGCTTATATGATCGACAGAACGACAATTACTATACTTATTACACTCACTATTATCAATCTAACTCATATTATTAACCATATTATGCAGATATGATCGATAGAACGACAATTACTATACTTATTACTCTTATTATTATCAATCTAACTCATATTATTAGCCATATTATGCTTATATAATCGATAGGAGGACAATTACTATACTTATTACTCTTATTATTATCAATCTAACTCATATTATTAACCATATTATGCTAATATGATCGATAGAACGACAATTACTATACTTATTATTCTTATTTTTATCAACTTAACTCATATTATTAGCCATATTATGCTTAAATGATCGATAGAACGACAATTACTATACTCATTACTCTTATTATTATCAATCTAACTTATATTATTAGTCATATTATGCTTATATGATCGATAGAACGACAATTACTATACTTATTACTCTTATTATTATCAATCTAATTCATATTATTAGCCATATTATGCTTAAATGATCGATAGAACGACAACTACTATACTCATTACTCTTATTATTATCAATCTAACTCATACTATTAACCATATTATGCAGATATGATCGATAGAACGACAATTACTATACTCATTACTCTTATTATTATCAACCTAACTCATATTATTAGCCATATTATGCTTAAATGATCGATAGAACGACAATTACTATACTTATTAGTCTTATTATTATCTATCTAACTCATATTATTAGCCATATTATGCTTAAATGATCGATAGAACGACAATTACTATACTTATTACTCTTATTATTATCAATCTAACTCATATTATTAGCCATATTATGCTTATATGATCGACAGAACGACAATTACTATTCTTATTACACTCCCTGTTATCAATCTAACTCATATTATTAACCATATTATGCTTATATGATCGATAGAACGACAATTACTATACTTATTACTCTTATTATTATAAATCTAACTCATATTATTAGCCATATAACGCTTATATGATCGATAGAACGACAATTACTATACTTATTACTCTTATTATTGTCAATCTAACTCATATTATTAGCCATATTATGCTTATATGATCGACAGAACGACAATTACTATACTTATTACACTCACTATTATCAATCTAACTCATATTATTAGTCATATTATGCTTATATGATCGATAGAACGACAATTACTATACTTATTACTCTTATTATTATCAATCTAATTCATATTATTAGCCATATTATGCTTAAATGATCGATAGAACGACAATTACTATACTCATTACTCTTATTATTATCAATCTAACTCATACTATTAACCATATTATGCAGATATGATCGATAGAACGACAATTACTATACTCATTACTCTTATTATTATCAACCTAACTCATATTATTAGCCATATTATGCTTAAATGATCGATAGAACGACAATTACTATACTTATTAGTCTTATTGTTATCAATCTAACTCATATTATTAGACATATTATGCTTATGTGATCGAAAGAACGATAATTACTATACTTATTACTCTTATTATTATCAATCTAACTCATATTATTAGCCATATTATACTTATGTGATCGACAGAACGACAATTACTATTCTTATTACACTCCCTGTTATCAATCTAACTCATATTATTAACCATATTATGCTTATATGATCGATAGAACGACAATTACTATACTTATTACTCTTATTATTATAAATCTAACTCATATTATTAGCCATATAATGCTTATATGATCGATAGAACGACAATTACTATACTTATTACTCTTATTATTGTCAATCTAACTCATATTATTAGCCATATTATGCTTATATGATCGACAGAACGACAACTACTATTCTTATTACTCTTATTATTATAAATCTAACTCATATTATTAGCCATATAATGCTTATATGATCGATGGAACGACAATTACTATACTTACTACTCTTACTATTATCAATCTAACTCATATTATTAACCATATTATGCTAATATGATCGATAGAACGACAATTACTATACTTATTATTCTTATTTTTATCAACTTAACTCATATTATTAGCCATATTATGCTTAAATGATCGATAGAACGACAATTACTATACTCATTACTCTTATTATTATCAATCTAACTCATATTATTAGTCATATTATGCTTATATGATCGATAGAACGACAATTACTATACTTATTACTCTTACTATTATCAATCTAATGCATATTATTAGCCATATTATGCTTAAATGATCGATAGAACGACAACTACTATACTCATTACTCTTATTATTATCAATCTAACTCATACTATTAACCATATTATGCAGATATGATCGATAGAACGACAATTACTATACTCATTACTCTTATTATTATCAACCTAACTCATATTATTAGCCATATTATGCTTAAATGATCGATAGAACGACAATTACTATACTTATTAGTCTTATTATTATCAATCTAACTCATATTATTAGACATATTATGCTTATGTGATCGAAAGAACGATAATTACTATACTTATTACTCTTATTATTATCAATCTAACTCATATTATTAGTCATATTATGCTTATATGAACGATAGAACGACAATTACTATACCTATTACTCTTATTATTATCAATCTAACTCATATTATTAGCCATATTATGCTTATATGATCGATAGGAGGACAATTACTATACTTATTACTCTTATTATTATCAATCTAACTCATATTATTAGCCATATTATGCTTATATGATCGATAGGAGGACAATTACTATACTTATTACTCTTATTATTGTCAATCTAACTCATATTATTAGCCATATTATGCTTATATGATCGACAGAACGACAATTACTATACTTATTACACTCACTATTATCAATCTAACTCATATTATTAACCATATTATGCAGATATGATCGATAGAACGACAATTACTATACTTATTACTCTTATTATTATCAATCTAACTCATATTATTAGCCATATTATGCTTATATAATCGATAGGAGGACAATTACTATACTTATTACTCTTATTATTATCAATCTAACTCATATTATTAACCATATTATGCTAATATGATCGATAGAACGACAATTACTATACTTATTATTCTTATTTTTATCAACTTAACTCATATTATTAGCCATATTATGCTTAAATGATCGATAGAACGACAATTACTATACTTATTACTCTTATTATTATCAATCTAACTCATATTATTAGCCATATTATGCTTATATGATCGACAGAACGACAATTACTATTCTTATTACACTCCCTGTTATCAATCTAACTCATATTATTAACCATATTATGCTTATATGATCGATAGAACGACAATTACTATACTTATTACTCTTATTATTATAAATCTAACTCATATTATTAGCCATATAACGCTTATATGATCGATAGAACGACAATTACTATACTTATTACTCTTATTATTGTCAATCTAACTCATATTATTAGCCATATTATGCTTATATGATCGACAGAACGACAATTACTATACTTATTACACTCACTATTATCAATCTAACTCATATTATTAGTCATATTATGCTTATATGATCGATAGAACGACAATTACTATACTTATTACTCTTATTATTATCAATCTAATTCATATTATTAGCCATATTATGCTTAAATGATCGATAGAACGACAATTACTATACTCATTACTCTTATTATTATCAATCTAACTCATACTATTAACCATATTATGCAGATATGATCGATAGAACGACAATTACTATACTCATTACTCTTATTATTATCAACCTAACTCATATTATTAGCCATATTATGCTTAAATGATCGATAGAACGACAATTACTATACTTATTAGTCTTATTGTTATCAATCTAATTCATATTATTAGCCATATTATGCTTAAATGATCGATAGAACGACAATTACTATACTCATTACTCTTATTATTATCAATCTAACTCATATTATTAGTCATATTATGCTTATATGATCGATAGAACGACAATTACTATACTTATTACTCTTACTATTATCAATCTAATGCATATTATTAGCCATATTATGCTTATATAACTGATAGGACGACAATTACTATACTTATTACTCTTATTATTATCAATCTAACTCATATTATTAGTCATATTATGCTTATATGAACGATAGAACGACAATTACTATACTTATTACTCTTATTATTATCTATCTAACTCATATTATTAGCCATATTATGCTTAAATGATCGATAGAACGACAATTACTATACTTATTACTCTTATTATTATCAATCTAATTCATATTATTAGCCATATTATGCTTAAATGATCGATAGAACGACAACTACTATACTCATTACTCTTATTATTATCAATCTAACTCATACTATTAACCATATTATGCAGATATGATCGATAGAACGACAATTACTATACTCATTACTCTTATTATTATCAACCTAACTCATATTATTAGCCATATTATGCTTAAATGATCGATAGAACGACAATTACTATACTTATTAGTCTTATTATTATCAATCTAACTCATATTATTAGACATATTATGCTTATGTGATCCAAAGAACGATAATTACTATACTTATTACTCTTATTATTATCAATCTAACTCATATTATTAGTCATATTATGCTTATATGAACGATAGAACGACAATTACTATACCTATTACTCTTATTATTATCAATCTAACTCATATTATTAGCCATATTATGCTTATATGATCGATAGGAGGACAATTACTATACTTATTACTCTTATTATTATCAATCTAACTCATATTATTAGCCATATTATGCTTATATGATCGATAGGAGGACAATTACTATACTTATTACTCTTATTATTGTCAATCTAACTCATATTATTAGCCATATTATGCTTATATGATCGACAGAACGACAATTACTATACTTATTACACTCACTATTATCAATCTAACTCATATTATTAACCATATTATGCAGATATGATCGATAGAACGACAATTACTATACTTATTACTCTTATTATTATCAATCTAACTCATATTATTAGCCATATTATGCTTATATAATCGATAGGAGGACAATTACTATACTTATTACTCTTATTATTATCAATCTAACTCATATTATTAACCATATTATGCTAATATGATCGATAGAACGACAATTACTATACTTATTATTCTTATTTTTATCAACTTAACTCATATTATTAGCCATATTATGCTTAAATGATCGATAGAACGACAATTACTATACTCATTACTCTTATTATTATCAATCTAACTTATATTATTAGTCATATTATGCTTATATGATCGATAGAACGACAATTACTATACTTATTACTCTTATTATTATCAATCTAATTCATATTATTAGCCATATTATGCTTAAATGATCGATAGAACGACAACTACTATACTCATTACTCTTATTATTATCAATCTAACTCATACTATTAACCATATTATGCAGATATGATCGATAGAACGACAATTACTATACTCATTACTCTTATTATTATCAACCTAACTCATATTATTAGCCATATTATGCTTAAATGATCGATAGAACGACAATTACTATACTTATTAGTCTTATTATTATCAATCTAACTCATATTATTAGACATATTATGCTTATGTGATCGAAAGAACGATAATTACTATACTTATTACTCTTATTATTATCAATCTAACTCATATTATTAGTCATATTATGCTTATATGAACGATAGAACGACAATTACTATACCTATTACTCTTATTATTATCAATCTAACTCATATTATTAGCCATATTATGCTTATATGATCGATAGGAGGACAATTACCATACTTATTACTCTTACTATTATCAATCTAATGCATATTATTAGCCATATTATGCTTATATAACTGATAGGACGACAATTACCTATACTTATTACTCTTATTATTATCAATCTAACTCATATTATTAGTCATATTATGCTTATATGAACGATAGAACGACAATTACTATACTTATTACTCTTATTATTATCTATCTAACTCATATTATTAGCCATATTATGCTTAAATGATCGATAGAACGACAATTACTATACTTATTACTCTTATTATTATCAATCTAACTCATATTATTAGCCATATTATGCTTATATGATCGACAGAACGACAATTACTATTCTTATTACACTCCCTGTTATCAATCTAACTCATATTATTAACCATATTATGCTTATATGATCGATAGAACGACAATTACTATACTTATTACTCTTATTATTATAAATCTAACTCATATTATTAGCCATATAACGCTTATATGATCGATAGAACGACAATTACTATACTTATTACTCTTATTATTGTCAATCTAACTCATATTATTAGCCATATTATGCTTATATGATCGACAGAACGACAATTACTATACTTATTACACTCACTATTATCAATCTAACTCATATTATTAGTCATATTATGCTTATATGATCGATAGAACGACAATTACTATACTTATTACTCTTATTATTATCAATCTAATTCATATTATTAGCCATATTATGCTTAAATGATCGATAGAACGACAATTACTATACTCATTACTCTTATTATTATCAATCTAACTCATACTATTAACCATATTATGCAGATATGATCGATAGAACGACAATTACTATACTCATTACTCTTATTATTATCAACCTAACTCATATTATTAGCCATATTATGCTTAAATGATCGATAGAACGACAATTACTATACTTATTAGTCTTATTGTTATCAATCTAACTCATATTATTAGACATATTATGCTTATGTGATCGAAAGAACGATAATTACTATACTTATTACTCTTATTATTATCAATCTAACTCATATTATTAGCCATATTATACTTATGTGATCGACAGAACGACAATTACTATTCTTATTACACTCCCTGTTATCAATCTAACTCATATTATTAACCATATTATGCTTATATGATCGATAGAACGACAATTACTATACTTATTACTCTTATTATTATAAATCTAACTCATATTATTAGCCATATAATGCTTATATGATCGATAGAACGACAATTACTATACTTATTACTCTTATTATTGTCAATCTAACTCATATTATTAGCCATATTATGCTTATATGATCGACAGAACGACAACTACTATTCTTATTACTCTTATTATTATAAATCTAACTCATATTATTAGCCATATAATGCTTATATGATCGATGGAACGACAATTACTATACTTACTACTCTTACTATTATCAATCTAACTCATATTATTAACCATATTATGCTAATATGATCGATAGAACGACAATTACTATACTTATTATTCTTATTTTTATCAACTTAACTCATATTATTAGCCATATTATGCTTAAATGATCGATAGAACGACAATTACTATACTCATTACTCTTATTATTATCAATCTAACTCATATTATTAGTCATATTATGCTTATATGATCGATAGAACGACAATTACTATACTTATTACTCTTACTATTATCAATCTAATGCATATTATTAGCCATATTATGCTTAAATGATCGATAGAACGACAACTACTATACTCATTACTCTTATTATTATCAATCTAACTCATACTATTAACCATATTATGCAGATATGATCGATAGAACGACAATTACTATACTCATTACTCTTATTATTATCAACCTAACTCATATTATTAGCCATATTATGCTTAAATGATCGATAGAACGACAATTACTATACTTATTAGTCTTATTATTATCAATCTAACTCATATTATTAGACATATTATGCTTATGTGATCGAAAGAACGATAATTACTATACTTATTACTCTTATTATTATCAATCTAACTCATATTATTAGTCATATTATGCTTATATGAACGATAGAACGACAATTACTATACCTATTACTCTTATTATTATCAATCTAACTCATATTATTAGCCATATTATGCTTATATGATCGATAGGAGGACAATAACTATACTTATTACTCTTATTATTATCAATCTAACTCATATTATTAGCCATATTATGCTTATATGATCGATAGGAGGACAATTACTATACTTATTACTCTTATTATTGTCAATCTAACTCATATTATTAGCCATATTATGCTTATATGATCGACAGAACGACAATTGCTATACTTATTACACTCACTATTATCAATCTAACTCATATTATTAACCATATTATGCAGATATGATCGATAGAACGACAATTACTATACTTATTACTCTTAT